>NC_083560.1:157676736-157733921 GCF_019925205.1 Metopolophium dirhodum | reverse complement strand
TGTTTTTTATTAATTTGAAATGCTGTACCCTAACACTAAAAAATGTTCATATATGCGCAATAATTGGGCTTTAAACTCTAGTTTTCTGATAAACTAGTTTATTAATAGTGAATAAAAGTATTTGCAATTGATTAAAGTTTTATTCATCAAAAAATTATGTTTTTTATTAATTTGAAAAGATGTACCCTATCAATGAACAATGTTAATATAAAGGTAATAATTGAGTTCTAAATTCTAGTTTTACCCCAACGCTAAAAAATGTTCATATAAGCGTAATTATTGGGTTTTATACTCTAGCTTTCTGAAAACCTAGTTTCATTTTAGTTGATAAGTGTATTTGCAATTGACTAAAATTTTATTCATCAACAAATTATGTTTTTTATTAATTTGAAAAGATGTACCCTATCAATGAACAATGTTAATATAAAGGTAATAATTGAGTTCTAAATTCTAGTTTTACCCCAACACTAAAAAATGTTCATATATGCGCAATTATTGGGCTTTCAACTCTAGTTTTCTGATAAACTAGTTTATTTATAGTGAATAAAAGTATTTGCAATTGACTTGAGTTTTATTCATCAAAAAATTATGTTTTTTATTAATTTGAAAAGATGTACCCCAACGCTAAGAAATTTTCATATAAGCGTAATTATTGGGTTTTATACTCTAGCTTTCTGAAAACCTAGTTTCATTTTAGTTGATAAGTGTATTTGCAATTGACCAAAATTGTATTCATCAACAAATTATGTTTTTTATTTATTTGAAAAGATGTACCCCAACGCTAAGAAATTTTCATATTAGCGTAATTATTGGGTTTTATACTCTAGTTTTCTGATAACCTAGTTTATTTATAGTGAATAAATGTATTTGCAATTGACTTAAGTTTTATTCATCAAAAAAATATTTTTTTTATTAATTTGAAAAGATGTACCCCAACGCTAAAAAATGTTCATATAAGCGTATTTAATGGGTTTAAACTCTAGTTTTCTGATAACCTAGTTTATTTATAGTGAATAAAAGTATTTGCAATTGACTTAAGTTTTATTCATCAAAAAATTATGTTTTTTATTAATTTGAAAAGATGTACCCCAACGCTAAGAAATTTTCATATAAGCGTAATTATTGGGTTTTAAACTCTAGTTTTCTGAAAACCTAGTTTATTTATAGTGGATAAGTGTATTTGCAATTGACTAAAATTTTATTCGTCAACAAATTATGTTTTTATTAATTTGAAAAGATGTACCCTATCAATGAACAATGTTAATATAAACGTAATAATTGAGTTCTAAATTCTAGTTTTAGACCAACGCTAAAAAATGTTCATATTAGCGTAATTATTGGGTTTTATACTCTAGTTTTCTGATAACCTAGTTTATTTATAGTGAATAAATGTATTTGCAATTGACTTAAGTTTTATTCATCAAAAAAATATTTTTTTTATTAATTTGAAAAGATGTACCCCAACGCTAAAAAATGTTCATATAAGCGTAATTATTGGGTTTTATACTCTAGCTTTCTGAAAACCTAGTTTCATTTTAGTTGATAAGTGTATTTGCAATTGACCAAAATTGTATTCATCAACAAATTATGTTTTTTATTTATTTGAAAAGATGTACCCCAACGCTAAGAAATTTTCATATAAGGGTATTTAATGGGTTTAAACTCTAGTTTTCTGATAACCTAGTTTATTTAGAGTGAATAAAAGTATTTGCAATTGACTTAAGTTTTATTCATCAAAAAGTTATGTTTTTTATTAATTAGAAAAGATGTACCCTATCAATGAACAATGTTAATATAAACGTAATAATTGAGTTCTAAATTATAGTATTCCTTCTACTAATCTATCTATAGGTGACTAATATATTAGCAATTGACTTAAGTCTTATTCATCAACAAATTATGTTTTTTATTAATTTGAAAAGATGTACCCTATCAATGAACAATGTTAATATAAAGGTAATAATTGAGTTCTAAATTCTAGTTTTACCCCAACGCTAAAAAATGTTAATATAAGCGTAATTATTGGGTTTTATACTCTAGTTTTCTGAAAACCTAGTTTCATTTTAGTTGATAAGTGTATTTGCAATTGAATAAAATTGTATTCATCAACAAATTATGTTTTTTATTTATTTGAAAAGATGTACCCCAACGCTAAAAAATTTTCATATAAGGGTAATTATTGGGTTTAAACTCTAGTTTTCTGATAACCTAGTTTATTTATAGTGAATAAAAGTATTTGCAATTGACTTAAGTTTTATTCATCAAAAAATTATGTTTTTTATTAATTTGAAAAGTTGTACCCCAACGCTAAGAAATTTTCATATAAGCGTAATTATTGGGTTTTAAACTCTAGTTTTCTGAAAACCTAGTTTATTTATAGTGGATAAGTGTATTTGCAATTGACTAAAATTTTATTCGTCAACAAATTATGTTTTTATTTATTTGAAAAGATGTACCCTATCAATGAACAATGTTAATATAAACGTAATAATTGAGTTCTAAATTCTAGTTTTAGACCAACGCTAAAAAATGTTCATATTAGCGTAATTATTGGGTTTTATACTCTAGTTTTCTGATAACCTAGTTTATTTATAGTGAATAAATGTATTTGCAATTGACTTAAGTTTTATTCATCAAAAAAATATTTTTTTTATTAATTTGAAAAGATGTACCCCAACGCTAAAAAATGTTCATATAAGCGTAATTATTGGGTTTTATACTCTAGCTTTCTGAAAACCTAGTTTCATTTTAATTGATAAGTGTATTTGCAATTGACCAAAATTGTATTCATCAACAAATTATGTTTTTTATTTATTTGAAAAGATGTACCCCAACGCTAAGAAATGTTCATATAAGGGTATTTAATGGGTTTAAACTCTAGTTTTCTGATAACCTAGTTTATTTATAGTGAATAAAAGTATTTGCAATTGACTTAAGTTTTATTCATCAGAAAATTATGTTTTTTATTAATTTGAAAAGATGTACCCTATCAATGAACAATGTTAATATAAACGTAATTATTGAGTTCTAAATTATAGTTATTCCTTCTACTTATCTATCTATAGGTGACTAATGTATTAGCAATTGACAAAAGTTTTATTCATCAACAAATTATGTTTTTTATTAATTTGAAAAGATGTACCCCAACACTAAAAAATGTTCATATATGCGCAATTATTGGGCTTTCAACTCTAGTTTTCTGATAACCTATTTTATTTAGAGTGAATAAAAGTATTTGCAATTGACTTCAATTTTATTCATCAAAAAATTATGTTTTTTATAAATTTGAAAAAATGTACCCTAACACTAAAAAATTTTCATATTTACGCAATTATTGGGCTTTAAACTCTAGTTTTCTGATAACCTAGTTTATTTAGAGTGAATAAAAGTATTTGCAATTGACTTAAGTTTTATTCATCAAAAAGTTATGTTTTTTATTAATTAGAAAAGATGTACCCTATCAATGAACAATGTTAATATAAACGTAATAATTGAGTTCTAAATTATAGTATTCCTTCTACTAATCTATCTATAGGTGACTAATATATTAGCAATTGACTTAAGTCTTATTCATCAACAAATTATGTTTTTTATTAATTTGAAAAGATGTACCCTATCAATGAACAATGTTAATATAAAGGTAATAATTGAGTTCTAAATTCTAGTTTTACCCCAACGCTAAAAAATGTTAATATAAGCGTAATTATTGGGTTTTATACTCTAGTTTTCTGAAAACCTAGTTTCATTTTAGTTGATAAGTGTATTTGCAATTGAATAAAATTGTATTCATCAACAAATTATGTTTTTTATTTATTTGAAAAGATGTACCCCAACGCTAAAAAATTTTCATATAAGGGTAATTATTGGGTTTAAACTCTAGTTTTCTGATAACCTAGTTTATTTATAGTGAATAAAAGTATTTGCAATTGACTTAAGTTTTATTCATCAAAAAATTATGTTTTTTATTAATTTGAAAAGTTGTACCCCAACGCTAAGAAATTTTCATATAAGCGTAATTATTGGGTTTTAAACTCTAGTTTTCTGAAAACCTAGTTTATTTATAGTGGATAAGTGTATTTGCAATTGACTAAAATTTTATTCGTCAACAAATTATGTTTTTATTTATTTGAAAAGATGTACCCTATCAATGAACAATGTTAATATAAACGTAATAATTGAGTTCTAAATTCTAGTTTTAGACCAACGCTAAAAAATGTTCATATTAGCGTAATTATTGGGTTTTATACTCTAGTTTTCTGATAACCTAGTTTATTTATAGTGAATAAATGTATTTGCAATTGACTTAAGTTTTATTCATCAAAAAAATATTTTTTTTATTAATTTGAAAAGATGTACCCCAACGCTAAAAAATGTTCATATAAGCGTAATTATTGGGTTTTATACTCTAGCTTTCTGAAAACCTAGTTTCATTTTAGTTGATAAGTGTATTTGCAATTGACCAAAATTGTATTCATCAACAAATTATGTTTTTTATTTATTTGAAAAGATGTACCCCAACGCTAAGAAATTTTCATATAAGGGTATTTAATGGGTTTAAACTCTAGTTTTCTGATAACCTAGTTTATTTATAGTGAATAAAAGTATTTGCAATTGACTTAAGTTTTATTCATCAGAAAATTATGTTTTTTATTAATTTGAAAAGATGTACCCTATCAATGAACAATGTTGATATAAACGTAATTATTGAGTTCTGAATTATAATTATTCCTTCTACTTATCTATCTATAGGTGACTAATGTATTAGCAATTGACTTCAGTTTTATTCATCAAAAAATTATGTTTTTTATAAATTTGAATAAAATGTACCCTAACACTAAAAAATTTTCATATTTACGCAATTATTGGGCTTTAAACTCTAGTTTTCTGATAACCTAGTTTATTTAGAGTGAATAAAAGTATTTGCAATTGACTTAAGTTTTATTCATCAAAAAGTTATGTTTTTTATTAATTAGAAAAGATGTACCCTATCAATGAACAATGTTAATATAAACGTAATAATTGAGTTCTAAATTATAGTATTCCTTCTACTAATCTATCTATAGGTGACTAATATATTAGCAATTGACTTAAGTCTTATTCATCAACAAATTATGTTTTTTATTAATTTGAAAAGATGTACCCTATCAATGAACAATGTTAATATAAAGGTAATAATTGAGTTCTAAATTCTAGTTTTACCCCAACGCTAAAAAATGTTAATATAAGCGTAATTATTGGGTTTTATACTCTAGTTTTCTGAAAACCTAGTTTCATTTTAGTTGATAAGTGTATTTGCAATTGAATAAAATTGTATTCATCAACAAATTATGTTTTTTATTTATTTGAAAAGATGTACCCCAACGCTAAAAAATTTTCATATAAGGGTAATTATTGGGTTTAAACTCTAGTTTTCTGATAACCTAGTTTATTTATAGTGAATAAAAGTATTTGCAATTGACTTAAGTTTTATTCATCAAAAAATTATGTTTTTTATTAATTTGAAAAGATGTACCCCAACGCTAAGAAATTTTCATATAAGCGTAATTATTGGGTTTTAAACTCTAGTTTTCTGAAAACCTCGTTTATTTATAGTGGATAAGTGTATTTGCAATTGACTAAAATTTTATTCATCAACAAATTATGTTTTTTATTAATTTGAAATGCTGTACCCTAACACTAAAAAATGTTCATATATGCGCAATAATTGGGCTTTAAACTCTAGTTTTCTGATAAACTAGTTTATTAATAGTGAATAAAAGTATTTGCAATTGATTAAAGTTTAATTCATCAAAAAATTATGTTTTTTATTAATTTGAAAAGATGTACCCTATCAATGAACAATGTTAATATAAAGGTAATAATTGAGTTCTAAATTCTAGTTTTACCCCAACGCTAAAAAATGTTCATATAAGCGTAATTATTGGGTTTTATACTCTAGCTTTCTGAAAACCTAGTTTCATTTTAGTTGATAAGTGTATTTGCAATTGACCAAAATTGTATTCATCAACAAATTATGTTTTTTATTTATTTGAAAAGATGTACCCCAACGCTAAGAAATTTTCATATAAGGGTATTTATTGGGTTTAAACTCTAGTTTTCTGATAACCTAGTTTATTTATAGTGAATAAAAATATTTGCAATTGACTTAAGTTTTATTCATCAAAAAATTATGTTTTTTATTAATTTGAAAAGATGTACCCTATCAATGAACAATGTTAATATAAACGTAATTATTGAGTTCTAAATTATAGTTATTCCTTCTACTAATCTATCTATAGGTGACTAATGTATTAGCAATTGACTAAAGTTTTATTCATCAACAAATTATGTTTTTTATTAATTTGAAAAGATGTACCCCAACACTAAAAAATGTTCATATATGCGCAATTATTGGGCTTTCAACTCTAGTTTTCTGATAACCTATTTTATTTAGAGTGAATAAAAGTATTTGCAATTGACTAAAATTTTATTCGTCAACAAATTATGTTTTTATTAATTTGAAAAGATGTACCCTATCAATGAACAATGTTAATATAAACGTAATAATTGAGTTCTAAATTCTAATTTTAGACCAACGCTAAAATATGTTCATATTAGCGTAATTATTGGGTTTTATACTCTAGTTTTCTGATAACCTAGTTTATTTATAGTGAATAAATGTATTTGCAATTGACTTAAATTTTATTCATCAAAAAAATATTTTTTTTATTAATTTGAATAGATGTACCCTAACGCTAAAAAATGTTCATATAAGCGTAATTATTGGGTTTTATACTCTAGCTTTCTGAAAACCTAGTTTCATTTTAGTTGATAAGTGTATTTGCAATTGACCAAAATTGTATTCATCAACAAATTATGTTTTTTATTTATTTGAAAAGATGTACCCCAACGCTAAGAAATTTTCATATAAGGGTATTTAATGGGTTTAAACTCTAGTTTTCTGATAACCTAGTTTATTTATAGTGAATAAAAGTATTTGCAATTGACTTAAGTTTTATTCATCAGAAAATTATGTTTTTTATTAATTTGAAAAGATGTACCCTATCAATGAACAATGTTGATATAAACGTAATTATTGAGTTCTGAATTATAATTATTCCTTCTACTTATCTATCTATAGGTGACTAATGTATTAGCAATTGACTTCAGTTTTATTCATCAAAAAATTATGTTTTTTATAAATTTGAATAAAATGTACCCTAACACTAAAAAATTTTCATATTTACGCAATTATTGGGCTTTAAACTCTAGTTTTCTGATAACCTAGTTTATTTAGAGTGAATAAAAGTATTTGCAATTGACTTAAGTTTTATTCATCAAAAAGTTATGTTTTTTATTAATTAGAAAAGATGTACCCTATCAATGAACAATGTTAATATAAACGTAATAATTGAGTTCTAAATTATAGTATTCCTTCTACTAATCTATCTATAGGTGACTAATATATTAGCAATTGACTTAAGTCTTATTCATCAACAAATTATGTTTTTTATTAATTTGAAAAGATGTACCCTATCAATGAACAATGTTAATATAAAGGTAATAATTGAGTTCTAAATTCTAGTTTTACCCCAACGCTAAAAAATGTTAATATAAGCGTAATTATTGGGTTTTATACTCTAGTTTTCTGAAAACCTAGTTTCATTTTAGTTGATAAGTGTATTTGCAATTGAATAAAATTGTATTCATCAACAAATTATGTTTTTTATTTATTTGAAAAGATGTACCCCAACGCTAAAAAATTTTCATATAAGGGTAATTATTGGGTTTAAACTCTAGTTTTCTGATAACCTAGTTTATTTATAGTGAATAAAAGTATTTGCAATTGACTTAAGTTTTATTCATCAAAAAATTATGTTTTTTATTAATTTGAAAAGATGTACCCCAACGCTAAGAAATTTTCATATAAGCGTAATTATTGGGTTTTAAACTCTAGTTTTCTGAAAACCTCGTTTATTTATAGTGGATAAGTGTATTTGCAATTGACTAAAATTTTATTCATCAACAAATTATGTTTTTTATTAATTTGAAATGCTGTACCCTAACACTAAAAAATGTTCATATATGCGCAATAATTGGGCTTTAAACTCTAGTTTTCTGATAAACTAGTTTATTAATAGTGAATAAAAGTATTTGCAATTGATTAAAGTTTAATTCATCAAAAAATTATGTTTTTTATTAATTTGAAAAGATGTACCCTATCAATGAACAATGTTAATATAAAGGTAATAATTGAGTTCTAAATTCTAGTTTTACCCCAACGCTAAAAAATGTTCATATAAGCGTAATTATTGGGTTTTATACTCTAGCTTTCTGAAAACCTAGTTTCATTTTAGTTGATAAGTGTATTTGCAATTGACCAAAATTGTATTCATCAACAAATTATGTTTTTTATTTATTTGAAAAGATGTACCCCAACGCTAAGAAATTTTCATATAAGGGTATTTATTGGGTTTAAACTCTAGTTTTCTGATAACCTAGTTTATTTATAGTGAATAAAAATATTTGCAATTGACTTAAGTTTTATTCATCAAAAAATTATGTTTTTTATTAATTTGAAAAGATGTACCCTATCAATGAACAATGTTAATATAAACGTAATTATTGAGTTCTAAATAATAGTTATTCCTTCTACTAATCTATCTATAGGTGACTAATGTATTAGCAATTGACTAAAGTTTTATTCATCAACAAATTATGTTTTTTATTAATTTGAAAAGATGTACCCCAACACTAAAAAATGTTCATATATGCGCAATTATTGGGCTTTCAACTCTAGTTTTCTGATAACCTATTTTATTTAGAGTGAATAAAAGTATTTGCAATTGACTAAAATTTTATTCGTCAACAAATTATGTTTTTATTAATTTGAAAAGATGTACCCTATCAATGAACAATGTTAATATAAACGTAATAATTGAGTTCTAAATTCTAATTTTAGACCAACGCTAAAATATGTTCATATTAGCGTAATTATTGGGTTTTATACTCTAGTTTTCTGATAACCTAGTTTATTTATAGTGAATAAATGTATTTGCAATTGACTTAAATTTTATTCATCAAAAAAATATTTTTTTTATTAATTTGAATAGATGTACCCTAACACTAAAAAATGTTCATATATGCGCAATAATTGGGCTTTAAACTCTAGTTTTCTGATAAACTAGTTTATTTATAGTGAATAAAAGTATTTGCAATTGACTTGAGTTTTATTCATCAGAAAATTATGTTTTTTATTAATTAGAAAAGATGTACCCTATCAATGAACAATGTAAATATAAACGTAATAATTGAGTTCTAAATTATAGTATTCCTTCTACTAATCTATCTATAGGTGACTAATATATTAGCAATTGACTTAAGTCTTCTCCATCAACAAATTATGTTTTTTATTAATTTGAAAAGATGTACCCTATCAATGAACAATGTTAATATAAAGGTAATAATTAAGTTCTAAATTCTAGTTTTACCCCAACGCTAAAAAATGTTAATATAAGCGTAATTATTGGGTTTTATACTCTAGTTTTCTGAAAACCTAGTTTCATTTTAGTTGATAAGTGTATTTGCAATTGAATAAAATTGTATTCATCAACAAATTATGTTTTTTATTTATTTGAAAAGATGTACCCCAACGCTAAAAAATTTTCATATAAGGGTAATTATTGGGTTTAAACTCTAGTTTTCTGATAACCTAGTTTATTTATTGTGAATAAAAGTATTTGCAATTGACTTAAGTTTTATTCATCAAAAAATTATGTTTTTTATTAATTTGAAAAGATGTACCCCAACGCTAAGAAATTTTCATATAAGCGTAATTATTGGGTTTTAAACTCTAGTTTTCTGAAAACCTAGTTTATTTATAGTGGATAAGTGTATTTGCAATTGACTAAAATTTTATTCGTCAACAAATTATGTTTTTATTAATTTGAAAAGATGTACCCTATCAATGAACAATGTTAATATAAACGTAATAATTGAGTTCTAAATTCTAGTTTTAGACCAACGCTAAAAAATGTTCATATTAGCGTAATTATTGGGTTTTATACTCTAGTTTTCTGATAACCTAGTTTATTTATAGTGAATAAATGTATTTGCAATTGACTTAAGTTTTATTCATCAAAAAAATATTTTTTTTATTAATTTGAAAAGATGTACCCCAACGCTAAAAAATGTTCATATAAGCGTAATTATTGGGTTTTATACTCTAGCTTTCTGAAAACCTAGTTTCATTTTAGTTGATAAGTGTATTTGCAATTGACCAAAATTGTATTCATCAACAAATTATGTTTTTTATTTATTTGAAAAGATGTACCCCAACGCTAAGAAATGTTCATATAAGGGTATTTAATGGGTTTAAACTCTAGTTTTCTGATAACCTAGTTTATTTATAGTGAATAAAAGTATTTGCAATTGACTTAAGTTTTATTCATCAGAAAATTATGTTTTTTATTAATTTGAAAAGATGTACCCTATCAATGAACAATGTTAATATAAACGTAATTATTGAGTTCTAAATTATAGTTATTCCTTCTACTTATCTATCTATAGGTGACTAATGTATTAGCAATTGACAAAAGTTTTATTCATCAACAAATTATGTTTTTTATTAATTTGAAAAGATGTACCCCAACACTAAAAAATGTTCATATATGCGCAATTATTGGGCTTTCAACTCTAGTTTTCTGATAACCTATTTTATTTAGAGTGAATAAAAGTATTTGCAATTGACTTCAATTTTATTCATCAAAAAATTATGTTTTTTATAAATTTGAAAAAATGTACCCTAACACTAAAAAATTTTCATATTTACGCAATTATTGGGCTTTAAACTCTAGTTTTCTGATAACCTAGTTTATTTAGAGTGAATAAAAGTATTTGCAATTGACTTAAGTTTTATTCATCAAAAAGTTATGTTTTTTATTAATTAGAAAAGATGTACCCTATCAATGAACAATGTTAATATAAACGTAATAATTGAGTTCTAAATTATAGTATTCCTTCTACTAATCTATCTATAGGTGACTAATATATTAGCAATTGACTTAAGTCTTATTCATCAACAAATTATGTTTTTTATTAATTTGAAAAGATGTACCCTATCAATGAACAATGTTAATATAAAGGTAATAATTGAGTTCTAAATTCTAGTTTTACCCCAACGCTAAAAAATGTTAATATAAGCGTAATTATTGGGTTTTATACTCTAGTTTTCTGAAAACCTAGTTTCATTTTAGTTGATAAGTGTATTTGCAATTGAATAAAATTGTATTCATCAACAAATTATGTTTTTTATTTATTTGAAAAGATGTACCCCAACGCTAAAAAATTTTCATATAAGGGTAATTATTGGGTTTAAACTCTAGTTTTCTGATAACCTAGTTTATTTATAGTGAATAAAAGTATTTGCAATTGACTTAAGTTTTATTCATCAAAAAATTATGTTTTTTATTAATTTGAAAAGTTGTACCCCAACGCTAAGAAATTTTCATATAAGCGTAATTATTGGGTTTTAAACTCTAGTTTTCTGAAAACCTAGTTTATTTATAGTGGATAAGTGTATTTGCAATTGACTAAAATTTTATTCGTCAACAAATTATGTTTTTATTTATTTGAAAAGATGTACCCTATCAATGAACAATGTTAATATAAACGTAATAATTGAGTTCTAAATTCTAGTTTTAGACCAACGCTAAAAAATGTTCATATTAGCGTAATTATTGGGTTTTATACTCTAGTTTTCTGATAACCTAGTTTATTTATAGTGAATAAATGTATTTGCAATTGACTTAAGTTTTATTCATCAAAAAAATATTTTTTTTATTAATTTGAAAAGATGTACCCCAACGCTAAAAAATGTTCATATAAGCGTAATTATTGGGTTTTATACTCTAGCTTTCTGAAAACCTAGTTTCATTTTAGTTGATAAGTGTATTTGCAATTGACCAAAATTGTATTCATCAACAAATTATGTTTTTTATTTATTTGAAAAGATGTACCCCAACGCTAAGAAATTTTCATATAAGGGTATTTAATGGGTTTAAACTCTAGTTTTCTGATAACCTAGTTTATTTATAGTGAATAAAAGTATTTGCAATTGACTTAAGTTTTATTCATCAGAAAATTATGTTTTTTATTAATTTGAAAAGATGTACCCTATCAATGAACAATGTTGATATAAACGTAATTATTGAGTTCTGAATTATAATTATTCCTTCTACTTATCTATCTATAGGTGACTAATGTATTAGCAATTGACTTCAGTTTTATTCATCAAAAAATTATGTTTTTTATAAATTTGAATAAAATGTACCCTAACACTAAAAAATTTTCATATTTACGCAATTATTGGGCTTTAAACTCTAGTTTTCTGATAACCTAGTTTATTTAGAGTGAATAAAAGTATTTGCAATTGACTTAAGTTTTATTCATCAAAAAGTTATGTTTTTTATTAATTAGAAAAGATGTACCCTATCAATGAACAATGTTAATATAAACGTAATAATTGAGTTCTAAATTATAGTATTCCTTCTACTAATCTATCTATAGGTGACTAATATATAAGCAATTGACTTAAGTCTTATTCATCAACAAATTATGTTTTTTATTAATTTGAAAAGATGTACCCTATCAATGAACAATGTTAATATAAAGGTAATAATTGAGTTCTAAATTCTAGTTTTACCCCAACGCTAAAAAATGTTAATATAAGCGTAATTATTGGGTTTTATACTCTAGTTTTCTGAAAACCTAGTTTCATTTTAGTTGATAAGTGTATTTGCAATTGAATAAAATTGTATTCATCAACAAATTATGTTTTTTATTTATTTGAAAAGATGTACCCCAACGCTAAAAAATTTTCATATAAGGGTAATTATTGGGTTTAAACTCTAGTTTTCTGATAACCTAGTTTATTTATAGTGAATAAAAGTATTTGCAATTGACTTAAGTTTTATTCATCAAAAAATTATGTTTTTTATTAATTTGAAAAGATGTACCCCAACGCTAAGAAATTTTCATATAAGCGTAATTATTGGGTTTTAAACTCTAGTTTTCTGAAAACCTCGTTTATTTATAGTGGATAAGTGTATTTGCAATTGACTAAAATTTTATTCATCAACAAATTATGTTTTTTATTAATTTGAAATGCTGTACCCTAACACTAAAAAATGTTCATATATGCGCAATAATTGGGCTTTAAACTCTAGTTTTCTGATAAACTAGTTTATTAATAGTGAATAAAAGTATTTGCAATTGATTAAAGTTTAATTCATCAAAAAATTATGTTTTTTATTAATTTGAAAAGATGTACCCCAACGCTAAGAAATTTTCATATAAGGGTATTTATTGGGTTTAAACTCTAGTTTTCTGATAACCTAGTTTATTTATAGTGAATAAAAATATTTGCAATTGACTTAAGTTTTATTCATCAAAAAATTATGTTTTTTATTAATTTGAAAAGATGTACCCTATCAATGAACAATGTTAATATAAACGTAATTATTGAGTTCTAAATTATAGTTATTCCTTCTACTAATCTATCTATAGGTGACTAATGTATTAGCAATTGACTAAAGTTTTATTCATCAACAAATTATGTTTTTTATTAATTTGAAAAGATGTACCCCAACACTAAAAAATGTTCATATATGCGCAATTATTGGGCTTTCAACTCTAGTTTTCTGATAACCTATTTTATTTAGAGTGAATAAAAGTATTTGCAATTGACTAAAATTTTATTCGTCAACAAATTATGTTTTTATTAATTTGAAAAGATGTACCCTATCAATGAACAATGTTAATATAAACGTAATAATTGAGTTCTAAATTCTAATTTTAGACCAACGCTAAAATATGTTCATATTAGCGTAATTATTGGGTTTTATACTCTAGTTTTCTGATAACCTAGTTTATTTATAGTGAATAAATGTATTTGCAATTGACTTAAATTTTATTCATCAAAAAAATATTTTTTTTATTAATTTGAATAGATGTACCCTAACGCTAAAAAATGTTCATATAAGCGTAATTATTGGGTTTTATACTCTAGCTTTCTGAAAACCTAGTTTCATTTTAGTTGATAAGTGTATTTGCAATTGACCAAAATTGTATTCATCAACAAATTATGTTTTTTATTTATTTGAAAAGATGTACCCCAACGCTAAGAAATTTTCATATAAGGGTATTTAATGGGTTTAAACTCTAGTTTTCTGATAACCTAGTTTATTTATAGTGAATAAAAGTATTTGCAATTGACTTAAGTTTTATTCATCAGAAAATTATGTTTTTTATTAATTTGAAAAGATGTACCCTATCAATGAACAATGTTGATATAAACGTAATTATTGAGTTCTGAATTATAATTATTCCTTCTACTTATCTATCTATAGGTGACTAATGTATTAGCAATTGACTTCAGTTTTATTCATCAAAAAATTATGTTTTTTATAAATTTGAATAAAATGTACCCTAACACTAAAAAATTTTCATATTTACGCAATTATTGGGCTTTAAACTCTAGTTTTCTGATAACCTAGTTTATTTAGAGTGAATAAAAGTATTTGCAATTGACTTAAGTTTTATTCATCAAAAAGTTATGTTTTTTATTAATTAGAAAAGATGTACCCTATCAATGAACAATGTTAATATAAACGTAATAATTGAGTTCTAAATTATAGTATTCCTTCTACTAATCTATCTATAGGTGACTAATATATTAGCAATTGACTTAAGTCTTATTCATCAACAAATTATGTTTTTTATTAATTTGAAAAGATGTACCCTATCAATGAACAATGTTAATATAAAGGTAATAATTGAGTTCTAAATTCTAGTTTTACCCCAACGCTAAAAAATGTTAATATAAGCGTAATTATTGGGTTTTATACTCTAGTTTTCTGAAAACCTAGTTTCATTTTAGTTGATAAGTGTATTTGCAATTGAATAAAATTGTATTCATCAACAAATTATGTTTTTTATTTATTTGAAAAGATGTACCCCAACGCTAAAAAATTTTCATATAAGGGTAATTATTGGGTTTAAACTCTAGTTTTCTGATAACCTAGTTTATTTATAGTGAATAAAAGTATTTGCAATTGACTTAAGTTTTATTCATCAAAAAATTATGTTTTTTATTAATTTGAAAAGATGTACCCCAACGCTAAGAAATTTTCATATAAGCGTAATTATTGGGTTTTAAACTCTAGTTTTCTGAAAACCTCGTTTATTTATAGTGGATAAGTGTATTTGCAATTGACTAAAATTTTATTCATCAACAAATTATGTTTTTTATTAATTTGAAATGCTGTACCCTAACACTAAAAAATGTTCATATATGCGCAATAATTGGGCTTTAAACTCTAGTTTTCTGATAAACTAGTTTATTAATAGTGAATAAAAGTATTTGCAATTGATTAAAGTTTAATTCATCAAAAAATTATGTTTTTTATTAATTTGAAAAGATGTACCCTATCAATGAACAATGTTAATATAAAGGTAATAATTGAGTTCTAAATTCTAGTTTTACCCCAACGCTAAAAAATGTTCATATAAGCGTAATTATTGGATTTTATACTCTAGCTTTCTGAAAACCTAGTTTCATTTTAGTTGATAAGTGTATTTGCAATTGACCAAAATTGTATTCATCAACAAATTATGTTTTTTATTTATTTGAAAAGATGTACCCCAACGCTAAGAAATTTTCATATAAGGGTATTTATTGGGTTTAAACTCTAGTTTTCTGATAACCTAGTTTATTTATAGTGAATAAAAATATTTGCAATTGACTTAAGTTTTATTCATCAAAAAATTATGTTTTTTATTAATTTGAAAAGATGTACCCTATCAATGAACAATGTTAATATAAACGTAATTATTGAGTTCTAAATTATAGTTATTCCTTCTACTAATCTATCTATAGGTGACTAATGTATTAGCAATTGACTAAAGTTTTATTCATCAACAAATTATGTTTTTTATTAATTTGAAAAGATGTACCCCAACACTAAAAAATGTTCATATATGCGCAATTATTGGGCTTTCAACTCTAGTTTTCTGATAACCTATTTTATTTAGAGTGAATAAAAGTATTTGCAATTGACTAAAATTTTATTCGTCAACAAATTATGTTTTTATTAATTTGAAAAGATGTACCCTATCAATGAACAATGTTAATATAAACGTAATAATTGAGTTCTAAATTCTAATTTTAGACCAACGCTAAAATATGTTCATATTAGCGTAATTATTGGGTTTTATACTCTAGTTTTCTGATAACCTAGTTTATTTATAGTGAATAAATGTATTTGCAATTGACTTAAATTTTATTCATCAAAAAAATATTTTTTTTATTAATTTGAATAGATGTACCCTAACACTAAAAAATGTTCATATATGCGCAATAATTGGGCTTTAAACTCTAGTTTTCTGATAAACTAGTTTATTTATAGTGAATAAAAGTATTTGCAATTGACTTGAGTTTTATTCATCAGAAAATTATGTTTTTTATTAATTAGAAAAGATGTACCCTATCAATGAACAATGTTAATATAAACGTAATAATTGAGTTCTAAATTATAGTATTCCTTCTACTAATCTATCTATAGGTGACTAATATATTAGCAATTGACTTAAGTCTTCTCCATCAACAAATTATGTTTTTTATTAATTTGAAAAGATGTACCCTATCAATGAACAATGTTAATATAAAGGTAATAATTAAGTTCTAAATTCTAGTTTTACCCCAACGCTAAAAAATGTTAATATAAGCGTAATTATTGGGTTTTATACTCTAGTTTTCTGAAAACCTAGTTTCATTTTAGTTGATAAGTGTATTTGCAATTGAATAAAATTGTATTCATCAACAAATTATGTTTTTTATTTATTTGAAAAGATGTACCCCAACGCTAAAAAATTTTCATATAAGGGTAATTATTGGGTTTTAAACTCTAGTTTTCTGATAACCTAGTTTATTTATTGTGAATAAAAGTATTTGCAATTGACTTAAGTTTTATTCATCAAAAAATTATGTTTTTTATTAATTTGAAAAGATGTACCCCAACGCTAAGAAATTTTCATATAAGCGTAATTATTGGGTTTTAAACTCTAGTTTTCTGAAAACCTAGTTTATTTATAGTGGATAAGTGTATTTGCAATTGACTAAAATTTTATTCGTCAACAAATTATGTTTTTATTAATTTGAAAAGATGTACCCTATCAATGAACAATGTTAATATAAACGTAATAATTGAGTTCTAAATTCTAGTTTTAGACCAACGCTAAAAAATGTTCATATTAGCGTAATTATTGGGTTTTATACTCTAGTTTTCTGATAACCTAGTTTATTTATAGTGAATAAATGTATTTGCAATTGACTTAAGTTTTATTCATCAAAAAAATATTTTTTTTATTAATTTGAAAAGATGTACCCCAACGCTAAAAAATGTTCATATAAGCGTAATTATTGGGTTTTATACTCTAGCTTTCTGAAAACCTAGTTTCATTTTAGTTGATAAGTGTATTTGCAATTGACCAAAATTGTATTCATCAACAAATTATGTTTTTTATTTATTTGAAAAGATGTACCCCAACGCTAAGAAATGTTCATATAAGGGTATTTAATGGGTTTAAACTCTAGTTTTCTGATAACCTAGTTTATTTATAGTGAATAAAAGTATTTGCAATTGACTTAAGTTTTATTCATCAGAAAATTATGTTTTTTATTAATTTGAAAAGATGTACCCTATCAATGAACAATGTTAATATAAACGTAATTATTGAGTTCTAAATTATAGTTATTCCTTCTACTTATCTATCTATAGGTGACTAATGTATTAGCAATTGACAAAAGTTTTATTCATCAACAAATTATGTTTTTTATTAATTTGAAAAGATGTACCCCAACACTAAAAAATGTTCATATATGCGCAATTATTGGGCTTTCAACTCTAGTTTTCTGATAACCTATTTTATTTAGAGTGAATAAAAGTATTTGCAATTGACTTCAATTTTATTCATCAAAAAATTATGTTTTTTATAAATTTGAAAAAATGTACCCTAACACTAAAAAATTTTCATATTTACGCAATTATTGGGCTTTAAACTCTAGTTTTCTGATAACCTAGTTTATTTAGAGTGAATAAAAGTATTTGCAATTGACTTAAGTTTTATTCATCAAAAAGTTATGTTTTTTATTAATTAGAAAAGATGTACCCTATCAATGAACAATGTTAATATAAACGTAATAATTGAGTTCTAAATTATAGTATTCCTTCTACTAATCTATCTATAGGTGACTAATATATTAGCAATTGACTTAAGTCTTATTCATCAACAAATTATGTTTTTTATTAATTTGAAAAGATGTACCCTATCAATGAACAATGTTAATATAAAGGTAATAATTGAGTTCTAAATTCTAGTTTTACCCCAACGCTAAAAAATGTTAATATAAGCGTAATTATTGGGTTTTATACTCTAGTTTTCTGAAAACCTAGTTTCATTTTAGTTGATAAGTGTATTTGCAATTGAATAAAATTGTATTCATCAACAAATTATGTTTTTTATTTATTTGAAAAGATGTACCCCAACGCTAAAAAATTTTCATATAAGGGTAATTATTGGGTTTAAACTCTAGTTTTCTGATAACCTAGTTTATTTATAGTGAATAAAAGTATTTGCAATTGACTTAAGTTTTATTCATCAAAAAATTATGTTTTTTATTAATTTGAAAAGTTGTACCCCAACGCTAAGAAATTTTCATATAAGCGTAATTATTGGGTTTTAAACTCTAGTTTTCTGAAAACCTAGTTTATTTATAGTGGATAAGTGTATTTGCAATTGACTAAAATTTTATTCGTCAACAAATTATGTTTTTATTTATTTGAAAAGATGTACCCTATCAATGAACAATGTTAATATAAACGTAATAATTGAGTTCTAAATTCTAGTTTTAGACCAACGCTAAAAAATGTTCATATTAGCGTAATTATTGGGTTTTATACTCTAGTTTTCTGATAACCTAGTTTATTTATAGTGAATTAATGTATTTGCAATTGACTTAAGTTTTATTCATCAAAAAAATATTTTTTTTATTAATTTGAAAAGATGTACCCCAACGCTAAAAAATGTTCATATAAGCGTAATTATTGGGTTTTATACTCTAGCTTTCTGAAAACCTAGTTTCATTTTAGTTGATAAGTGTATTTGCAATTGACCAAAATTGTATTCATCAACAAATTATGTTTTTTATTTATTTGAAAAGATGTACCCCAACGCTAAGAAATTTTCATATAAGGGTATTTAATGGGTTTAAACTCTAGTTTTCTGATAACCTAGTTTATTTATAGTGAATAAAAGTATTTGCAATTGACTTAATTTTTATTCATCAGAAAATTATGTTTTTTATTAATTTGAAAAGATGTACCCTATCAATGAACAATGTTGATATAAACGTAATTATTGAGTTCTGAATTATAATTATTCCTTCTACTTATCTATCTATAGGTGACTAATGTATTAGCAATTGACTTCAGTTTTATTCATCAAAAAATTATGTTTTTTATAAATTTGTATAAAATGTACCCTAACACTAAAAAATTTTCATATTTACGCAATTATTGGGCTTTAAACTCTAGTTTTCTGATAACCTAGTTTATTTAGAGTGAATAAAAGTATTTGCAATTGACTTAAGTTTTATTCATCAAAAAGTTATGTTTTTTATTAATTAGAAAAGATGTACCCTATCAATGAACAATGTTAATATAAACGTAATAATTGAGTTCTAAATTATAGTATTCCTTCTACTAATCTATCTATAGGTGACTAATATATTAGCAATTGACTTAAGTCTTATTCATCAACAAATTATGTTTTTTATTAATTTGAAAAGATGTACCCTATCAATGAACAATGTTAATATAAAGGTAATAATTGAGTTCTAAATTCTAGTTTTACCCCAACGCTAAAAAATGTTAATATAAGCGTAATTATTGGGTTTTATACTCTAGTTTTCTGAAAACCTAGTTTCATTTTAGTTGATAAGTGTATTTGCAATTGAATAAAATTGTATTCATCAACAAATTATGTTTTTTATTTATTTGAAAAGATGTACCCCAACGCTAAAAAATTTTCATATAAGGGTAATTATTGGGTTTAAACTCTAGTTTTCTGATAACCTAGTTTATTTATAGTGAATAAAAGTATTTGCAATTGACTTAAGTTTTATTCATCAAAAAATTATGTTTTTTATTAATTTGAAAAGATGTACCCCAACGCTAAGAAATTTTCATATAAGCGTAATTATTGGGTTTTAAACTCTAGTTTTCTGAAAACCTCGTTTATTTATAGTGGATAAGTGTATTTGCAATTGACTAAAATTTTATTCATCAACAAATTATGTTTTTTATTAATTTGAAATGCTGTACCCTAACACTAAAAAATGTTCATATATGCGCAATAATTGGGCTTTAAACTCTAGTTTTCTGATAAACTAGTTTATTAATAGTGAATAAAAGTATTTGCAATTGATTAAAGTTTAATTCATCAAAAAATTATGTTTTTTATTAATTTGAAAAGATGTACCCTATCAATGAACAATGTTAATATAAAGGTAATAATTGAGTTCTAAATTCTAGTTTTACCCCAACGCTAAAAAATGTTCATATAAGCGTAATTATTGGGTTTTATACTCTAGCTTTCTGAAAACCTAGTTTCATTTTAGTTGATAAGTGTATTTGCAATTGACCAAAATTGTATTCATCAACAAATTATGTTTTTTATTTATTTGAAAAGATGTACCCCAACGCTAAGAAATTTTCATATAAGGGTATTTATTGGGTTTAAACTCTAGTTTTCTGATAACCTAGTTTATTTATAGTGAATAAAAGTATTTGCAATTGACTTAAGTTTTATTCATCAAAAAATTATGTTTTTTATTAATTTGAAAAGATGTACCCTATCAATGAACAATGTTAATATAAACGTAATTATTGAGTTCTAAATTATAGTTATTCCTTCTACTAATCTATCTATAGGTGACTAATGTATTAGCAATTGACTAAAGTTTTATTCATCAACAAATTATGTTTTTTATTAATTTGAAAAGATGTACCCCAACACTAAAAAATGTTCATATATGCGCAATTATTGGGCTTTCAACTCTAGTTTTCTGATAACCTATTTTATTTAGAGTGAATAAAAGTATTTGCAATTGACTAAAATTTTATTCGTCAACAAATTATGTTTTTATTAATTTGAAAAGATGTACCCTATCAATGAACAATGTTAATATAAACGTAATAATTGAGTTCTAAATTCTAATTTTAGACCAACGCTAAAATATGTTCATATTAGCGTAATTATTGGGTTTTATACTCTAGTTTTCTGATAACCTAGTTTATTTATAGTGAATAAATGTATTTGCAATTGACTTAAGTTTTATTCATCAAAAAAATATTTTTTTTATTAATTTGAATAGATGTACCCTAACACTAAAAAATGTTCATATATGCGCAATAATTGGGCTTTAAACTCTAGTTTTCTGATAAACTAGTTTATTTATAGTGAATAAAAGTATTTGCAATTGACTTGAGTTTTATTCATCAAAAAATTATGTTTTTTATAAATTTGAATAAAATGTACCCTAACACTAAAAAATTTTCATATTTACGCAATTATTGGGCTTTAAACTCTAGTTTTCTGATAACCTAGTTTATTTAGAGTGAATAAAAGTATTTGCAATTGACTTAAGTTTTATTCATCAAAAAGTTATGTTTTTTATTAATTAGAAAAGATGTACCCTATCAATGAACAATGTTAATATAAACGTAATAATTGAGTTCTAAATTATAGTATTCCTTCTACTAATCTATCTATAGGTGACTAATATATTAGCAATTGACTTAAGTCTTATTCATCAACAAATTATGTTTTTTATTAATTTGAAAAGATGTACCCTATCAATGAACAATGTTAATATAAAGGTAATAATTGAGTTCTAAATTCTAGTTTTACCCCAACGCTAAAAAATGTTAATATAAGCGTAATTATTGGGTTTTATACTCTAGTTTTCTGAAAACCTAGTTTCATTTTAGTTGATAAGTGTATTTGCAATTGAATAAAATTGTATTCATCAACAAATTATGTTTTTTATTTATTTGAAAAGATGTACCCCAACGCTAAAAAATTTTCATATAAGGGTAATTATTGGGTTTAAACTCTAGTTTTCTGATAACCTAGTTTATTTATAGTGAATAAAAGTATTTGCAATTGACTTAAGTTTTATTCATCAAAAAATTATGTTTTTTATTAATTTGAAAAGATGTACCCCAACGCTAAGAAATTTTCATATAAGCGTAATTATTGGGTTTTAAACTCTAGTTTTCTGAAAACCTCGTTTATTTATAGTGGATAAGTGTATTTGCAATTGACTAAAATTTTATTCATCAACAAATTATGTTTTTTATTAATTTGAAATGCTGTACCCTAACACTAAAAAATGTTCATATATGCGCAATAATTGGGCTTTAAACTCTAGTTTTCTGATAAACTAGTTTATTAATAGTGAATAAAAGTATTTGCAATTGATTAAAGTTTAATTCATCAAAAAATTATGTTTTTTATTAATTTGAAAAGATGTACCCTATCAATGAACAATGTTAATATAAAGGTAATAATTGAGTTCTAAATTCTAGTTTTACCCCAACGCTAAAAAATGTTCATATAAGCGTAATTATTGGGTTTTATACTCTAGCTTTCTGAAAACCTAGTTTCATTTTAGTTGATAAGTGTATTTGCAATTGACCAAAATTGTATTCATCAACAAATTATGTTTTTTATTTATTTGAAAAGATGTACCCCAACGCTAAGAAATTTTCATATAAGGGTATTTATTGGGTTTAAACTCTAGTTTTCTGATAACCTAGTTTATTTATAGTGAATAAAAGTATTTGCAATTGACTTAAGTTTTATTCATCAAAAAATTATGTTTTTTATTAATTTGAAAAGATGTACCCTATCAATGAACAATGTTAATATAAACGTAATTATTGAGTTCTAAATTATAGTTATTCCTTCTACTAATCTATCTATAGGTGACTAATGTATTAGCAATTGACTAAAGTTTTATTCATCAACAAATTATGTTTTTTATTAATTTGAAAAGATGTACCCCAACACTAAAAAATGTTCATATATGCGCAATTATTGGGCTTTCAACTCTAGTTTTCTGATAACCTATTTTATTTAGAGTGAATAAAAGTATTTGCAATTGACTAAAATTTTATTCGTCAACAAATTATGTTTTTATTAATTTGAAAAGATGTACCCTATCAATGAACAATGTTAATATAAACGTAATAATTGAGTTCTAAATTCTAATTTTAGACCAACGCTAAAATATGTTCATATTAGCGTAATTATTGGGTTTTATACTCTAGTTTTCTGATAACCTAGTTTATTTATAGTGAATAAATGTATTTGCAATTGACTTAAGTTTTATTCATCAAAAAAATATTTTTTTTATTAATTTGAATAGATGTACCCTAACACTAAAAAATGTTCATATATGCGCAATAATTGGGCTTTAAACTCTAGTTTTCTGATAAACTAGTTTATTTATAGTGAATAAAAGTATTTGCAATTGACTTGAGTTTTATTCATCAGAAAATTATCTTTTTTATTAATTAGAAAAGATGTACCCTAACACTAAAAAATTTTTATATATACGCAATTATTGGGCTTTAAACTCTAGTTTTCTGATAACCTAGTTTATTTAGAGTGAATAAAAGTATTTGCAATTGACTTAAGTTTTATTCATCAAAAAGTTATGTTTTTTATTAATTAGAAAAGATGTACCCTATCAATGAACAATGTTAATATAAAGGTAATAATTGAGTTCTAAATTCTAGTTTTACCCCAACGCTAAAAAATGTTAATATAAGCGTAATTATTGGGTTTTATACTCTAGTTTTCTGAAAACCTAGTTTCATTTTAGTTGATAAGTGTATTTGCAATTGAATAAAATTGTATTCATCAACAAATTATGTTTTTTATTTATTTGAAAAGACGTACCCCAACGCTAAAAAATTTTCATATAAGGGTAATTATTGGGTTTAAACTCTAGTTTTCTGATAACCTAGTTTATTTATAGTGAACAAAAGTATTTGCAATTGACTTAAGTTTTATTCATCAAAAAATTATGTTTTTTATTAATTTGAAAAGATGTACCCTATCAATGAACAATGTTAATATAAACGTAATTATTGAGTTCTGAATTATAATTATTCCTTCTACTTATCTATCTATAGGTGACTAATGTATTAGCAATTGACTTCAGTTTTATTCATCAAAAAATTATGTTTTTTATAAATTTGAATAAAATGTACCCTAACACTAAAAAATTTTCATATTTACGCAATTATTGGGCTTTAAACTCTAGTTTTCTGAAAACCTAGTTTATTTATAGTGGATAAGTGTATTTGCAATTGACTAAAATTTTATTCGTCAACAAATTATGTTTTTATTAATTTGAAAAGATGTACCCTATCAATGAACAATGTTAATATAAACGTAATAATTGAGTTCTAAATTCTAGTTTTAGACCAACGCTAAAAAATGTTCATATTAGCGTAATTATTGGGTTTTATACTCTAGTTTTCTGATAACCTAGTTTATTTATAGTGAATAAATGTATTCGCAATTGACTTAAGTTTTATTCATCAAAAAAATATTTTTTTTATTAATTTGAAAAGATGTACCCTAACACTAAAAAATGTTCATATATGCGCAATTATTGGGCTTTAAACTCTAGTTTTCTGATAAACTAGTTTATTTATAGTGAATAAAAGTATTTGCAATTGACTTGAGTTTTATTCATCAAAAAATTATGTTTTTTATTAATTTGAAAAGATGTACCCCAACGCTAAGAAATTTTCATATAAGCGTAATTATTGGGTTTTAAACTCTAGTTTTCTGAAAACCTCGTTTATTTATAGTGGATAAGTGTATTTGCAATTGACTAAAATTTTATTCATCAACAAATTATGTTTTTTATTAATTTTAAATGCTGTACCCTAACACTAAAAAATGTTCATATATGCGCAATAATTGGGCTTTAAACTCTAGTTTTCTGATAAACTAGTTTATTAATAGTGAATAAAAGTATTTGCAATTGATTAAAGTTTTATTCATCAAAAAATTATGTTTTTTATTAATTTGAAAAGATGTACCCTATCAGTGAACAATGTTAATATAAAGGTAATAATTGAGTTCTAAATTCTAGTTTTACCCCAACGCTAAAAAATGTTCATATAAGCGTAATTATTGGGTTTTATACTCTAGCTTTCTGAAAACCTAGTTTCATTTTAGTTGATAAGTGTATTTGCAATTGACCAAAATTGTATTCATCAACAAATTATGTTTTTTATTTATTTGAAAAGATGTACCCCAACGCTAAGAAATTTTCATATAAGGGTATTTAATGGGTTTAAACTCTAGTTTTCTGATAACCTAGTTTATTTATAGTGAATAAAAGTATTTGCAATTGACTTATGTTTTATTCATCAGAAAATTATGTTTTTTATTAATTTGAAAAGATGTACCCTATCAATGAACAATGTTAATATAAACGTAATTATTGAGTTCTAAATTATAGTTATTCCTTCTACTAATCTATCTATAGGTGACTAATGTATTAGCAATTGACTAAAGTTTTATTCATCAAAAAAATATGTTTTTTATTAATTTGAAAAGATGTACCCCAACGCTAAGAAATTTTTATATAAGCGTAATTATTGGGTTTTAAACTCTAGTTTTCTGAAAACCTAGTTTATTTATAGTGGATAAGTGTATTTGCAATTGACTAAAATTTTATTCGTCAACAAATTATGTTTTTATTAATTTGAAAAGATGTACCCTAACACTAAAAATTGTTCATATATACGCAATTATTGGGCTTTAAACTCTAGTTTTCTGATAAACTAGTTTATTTATAGTGAATAAAAGTATTTGCAATTGACTTGAGTTTTATTCATCAAAAAATTATGTTTTTTATTAATTTGAAAAGATGTACCCCAACGCTAAGAAATTTTCATATAAGCGTAATTATTGGGTTTTAAACTCTAGTTTTCTGAAAACCTCGTTTATTTATAGTGGATAAGTGTATTTGCAATTGACTAAAATTTTATTCATCAACAAATTATGTTTTTTATTAATTTGAAATGCTGTACCCTAACACTAAAAAATGTTCATATATGCGCAATAATTAGGCTTTAAACTCTAGTTTTCTGATAAACTAGTTAATTAATAGTGAATAAAAGTATTTGCAATTGATTAAAGTTTTATTCTTTAAAAAATTATGTTTTTTATTAATTTGAAAGATGTACCCTATCAATGAACAATGTTAATATAAAGGTAATAATTGAGTTCTAAATTCTAGTTTTACCCCAACGCTAAAAAATGTTCATATAAGCGTAATTATTGGGTTTTATACTCTAGCTTTCTGAAAACCTAGTTTCATTTTAGTTGATAAGTGTATTTGCAATTGACCAAAATTGTATTCATCAACAAATTATGTTTTTTTATTTATTTGAAAAGATGTACCCCAACGCTAAGAAATTTTCATATAAGGGTATTTATTGGGTTTAAACTCTAGTTTTCTGATAACCTAGTTTATTTAGAGTGAATAAAAGTATTTGCAATTGACTAAAATTTTATTCGTCAACAAATTATGTTTTTATTAATTTGAAAAGATGTACCCTATCAATGAACAATGTTAATATAAACGTAATAATTGAGTTCTAAATTCTAGTTTTAGACCAACGCTAAAAAATGTTCATATTAGCGTAATTATTGGGCTTTAAACTCTAGTTTTCTGATAAACTAGTTTATTAATAGTGAATAAAAGTATTTGCTATTGACTTAAGTCTTATTCATCAAAAAATTATGTTTTTTATTAATTTGAAAAGATGTACACCAACGCTAAAAAATGTTCATATTAGCGTAAATATTGGGCTTTAAACTCTAGTTTTCTGATAAACTAGTTTATTAATAGTGAATAAAAGTATTTGCAATTGACTTGAGTTTTATTCATCAAAAAATTATGTTTTTTATTAATTTGAAAAGATGTACCCCAACGCTAAGAAATTTTCATATAAGCGTAATTATTGGGTTTTAAACTCTAGTTTTCTGAAAACCTCGTTTATTTATAGTGGATAAGTGTATTTGCAATTGACTAAAATTTTATTCATCAACAAATTATGTTTTTTATTAATTTGAAATGCTGTACCCCAACGCTAAGAAATTTTCATATAAGCGTAATTATTGGGTTTTAAAATCTACTTTTCTGATAAACTAGTTTATTAATAGTGAATAAAAGTATTTGCAATTGATTAAAGTTTTATTCATCAAAAAATTATGTTTTTTATTAATTTGAAAAGATGTACCCTATCAATGAACAATGTTAATATAAAGGTAATAATTGAGTTCTAAATTCTAGTTTTACCCCAACGCTAAAAAATATTCATATAAGCGTAATTATTGGGTTTTATACTCTAGCTTTCTGAAAACCTAGTTTCATTTTAGTTGATAAGTGTATTTGCAATTGACCAAAATTGTATTCATCAACAAATTATGTTTTTTATTTATTTGAAAAGATGTACCCCAACGCTAAGAAATTTTCATATAAGGGTATTTAATGGGTTTAAACTCTAGTTTTCTGATAACCTAGTTTATTTATAGTGAATAAAAGTATTTGCAATTGACTAAAATTTTATTCATCAACAAATTATGTTTTTTATTAATTTGAAATGCTGTACCCTAACACTAAAAAATGTTCATATATGCGCAATAATTGGGCTTTAAACTCTAGTTTTCTGATAAACTAGTTAATTAATAGTGAATAAAAGTATTTGCAATTGATTAAAGTTTTATTCTTTAAAAAATTATGTTTTATATTAATTTGAAAAGATGTACCCTATCAATGAACAATGTTAATATAAAGGTAATAATTGAGTTCTAAATTCAAGTTTTACCCCAACGCTAAAAAATGTTCATATAAGCGTAATTATTGGGTTTTATACTCTAGCTTTCTGAAAACCTAGTTTCATTTTAGTTGACAAGTGTATTTGCAATTGACCAAAATTGTATTCATCAACAAATTATGTTTTTTATTTATTTGAAAAGATGTACCCCAACGCTAAGAAGTTTTCATATAAGGGTATTTATTGGGTTTAAACTCTAGTTTTCTGATAACCTAGTTTATTTATAGTGAATAAAAGTATTTGCAATTGACTTAAGTTTTATTCATCAGAAAATTATGTTTTTTATTAATTTGAAAAGATGTACCCTATCAATGAACAATGTTAATATAAACGTAATAATTGAGTTCTAAATTATAGTTATTCCTTCTACTAATCTATCTATAGGTGACTAATGTATTAGCAATTGACTAAAGTTTTATTCATCAAAAATATATGTTTTTTATTAATTTGAAAAGATGTACCCCAACGCTAAGAAATTTTCATATAAGCGTAATTATTGGGTTTTAAACTCTAGTTTTCTGAAAACCTAGTTTATTTATAGTGGATAAGTGTATTTGCAATTGACTAAAATTTTATTCGTCAACAAATTATGTTTTTATTAATTTGAAAAGATGTACCCTATCAATGAACAATGGTTATATAAACGTAATAATTGAGTTCTAAATTCTAGTTTTAGACCAACGCTAAAAAATGTTCATATTAGCGTAATTATTGGGTTTTATACTCTAGTTTTCTGATAACCTAGTTTATTTATAGTGAATAAATGTATTTGCAATTGACTTAAGTTTTATTCATCAAAAAAATATTTTTTTTATTAATTTGAAAAGATGTACCCTAACACTAAAAAATGTTCATATATGCGCAATTATTGGGCTTTAAACTCTAGTTTTCTGATAAACTAGTTTATTTATAGTGAATAAAAGTATTTGCAATTGACTTGAGTTTTATTCATCAAAAAATTATGTTTTTTATTAATTTGAAAAGATGTACCCCAACGCTAAGACATTTTCATATAAGCGTAATTATTGGGTTTTAAACTCTAGTTTTCTGAAAACCTCGTTTATTTATAGTGGATAAGTGTATTTGCAATTGACTAAAATTTTATTCATCAACAAATTATGTTTTTTATTAATTTGAAATGCTGTACCCTAACACTAAAAAATGTTCATATATGCGCAATACTTGGGCTTTAAACTCTAGTTTTCTGATAAACTAGTTAATTAATAGTGAATAAAAGTATTTGCAATTGATTAAAGTTTTATTCTTTAAAAAATTATGTTTTTTATTAATTTGAAAGATGTACCCTATCAATGAACAATGGTAATATAAAGGTAATAATTGAGTTCTAAATTCTAGTTTTACCCCAACGCTAAAAAATGTTCATATAAGCGTAATTATTGGGTTTTATACTCTAGCTTTCTGAAAACCTAGTTTCATTTTAGTTGATAAGTGTATTTGCAATTGACCAAAATTGTATTCATCAACAAATTATGTTTTTTTATTTATTTGAAAAGATGTACCCCAACGCTAAGAAATTTTCATATAAGGGTATTTATTGGGTTTAAACTCTAGTTTTCTGATAACCTAGTTTATTTAGAGTGAATAAAAGTATTTGCAATTGACTTAAGTTTTATTCATCAGAAAATTATGTTTTTTATTAATTTGAAAAGATGTACCCTATCAATGAACAATGTTAATATAAACGTAATAATTGAGTTCTAAATTCTAGTTTTAGACCAACGCTAAAAAATGTTCATATTAGCGTAATTATTGGGCTTTAAACTCTAGTTTTCTGATAACCTATTTTATTAAGAGTGAATAAAAGTATTTGCAATTGACTAAAATTTTATTCGTCAACAAATTATATTTTTATTAATTTGAAAAGATGTACCCTATCAATGAACAATGTTAATATAAACGTAATAATTGAGTTCTAAATTCTAGTTTTAGACCAACGCTAAAAAATGTTCATATTAGCGTAATTATTGGGCTTTAAACTCTAGTTTTCTGATAAACTAGTTTATTAATAGTGAATAAAAGTATTTGCTATTGACTTGAGTTTTATTCATCAAAAAATTATGTTTTTTATTAATTTGAAAAGATGTACACCAACGCTAAAAAATGTTCATATTAGCGTAATTATTGGGCTTTAAACTCTAGTTTTCTGATAAACTAGTTTATTAATAGTGAATAAAAGTATTTGCAATTGACTTGAGTTTTATTCATCAAAAAATTATGTTTTTTATTAATTTAAAAAGATGTACACCAACGCTAAGAAATTTTCATATAAGCGTAATTATTGGGTTTTAAACTCTAGTTTTCTGAAAACCTCGTTTATTTATAGTGGATAAGTGTATTTGCAATTGACTAAAATTTTATTCATCAACAAATTATGTTTATTATTAATTTGAAATGCTGTACCCTAACACTAAAAAATGTTCATATATGCGCAATAATTGGGCTTTAAACTCTAGTTTTCTGATAAACTAGTTTATTAATAGTGAATAAAAGTATTTGCAATTGATTAAAGTTTTATTCATCAAAAAATTATGTTTTTTATTAATTTGAAAAGATGTACCCATCAATGTACAATGTTAATATAAAGGTAATAATTGAGTTCTAAATTCTAGTTTTACCCCAACGCTAAAAAATGTTCATATAAGCGTAATTATTGGGTTTTATACTCTAGCTTTCTGAAAACCTAGTTTCATTTTAGTTGATAAGTGTATTTGCAATTGACCAAAATTGTATTCATCAACAAATTATGTTTTTTATTTATTTGAAAAGATGTACCCCAACGCTAAGAAATTTTCATATAAGGGTATTTAATGGGTTTAAACTCTAGTTTTCTGATAAACTAGTTTATTAATAGTGAATAAAAGTATTTGCTATTGATTAAAGTTTTATTCATCAAAAAATTATGTTTTTTATTAATTTGAAAAGATGTACCCTATCAATGAACAATGTTAATATAAAGGTAATAATTGAGTTCTAAATTCTAGTTTTACCCCAACGCTAAAAAATGTTCATATAAGCGTAATTATTGGGTTTTATACTCTAGCTTTCTGAAAACCTAGTTTCATTTTAGTTGATAAGTGTATTTGCAATTGACCAAAATTGTATTCATCAACAAATTATGTTTTTTATTTATTTGAAAAGATGTACCCCAACACTAAAAAATTTTCATATAAGGGTATTTATTGGGTTTAAACTCTAGTTTTCTGATAACCTATTTTATTAAGAGTGAATAAAAGTATTTGCAATTGACTAAAATTTTATTCGTCAACAAATTATGTTTTTATTAATTTGAAAAGATGTACCCTATCAATGAACAATGTTAATATAAACGTAATAATTGAGTTCTAAATTCTAGTTTTAGACCAACGCTAAAAAATGTTCATATTAGCGTAATTATTGGGCTTTAAACTCTAGTTTTCTGATAAACTAGTTTATTAATAGTGAATAAAAGTATTTGCTATTGACTTGAGTTTTATTCATCAAAAAATTATGTTTTTTATTAATTTGAAAAGATGTACACCAACGCTAAAAAATGTTCATATTAGCGTAATTATTGGGCTTTAAACTCTAGTTTTCTGATAAACTAGTTTATTAATAGTGAATAAAAGTTTTTGCAATTGACTTGAGTTTTATTCATCAAAAAATTATGTTTTTTATTAATTTGAAAAGATGTACACCAACGCTAAGAAATTTTCATATAAGCGTAATTATTGGGATTTAAACTCTAGTTTTCTGAAAACCTCGTTTATTTATAGTGGATAAGTGTATTTGCAATTGACTAAAATTTTATTCATCAACAAATTATGTTTTTTATTAATTTGAAATGCTGTACCCTAACACTAAAAAATGTTCATATATGCGCAATAATTGGGCTTTAAACTCTAGTTTTCTGATAAACTAGTTTATTAATAGTGAATAAAAGTATTTGCAATTGATAAAAGTTTTATTCATCAAAAAATTATGTTTTTTATTAATTTGAAAAAATGTACCCTATCAATGAACAATGTTAATATAAAGGTAATAATTGAGTTCTAAATTCAAGTTTTACCCCAACGCTAAAAAATGTTCATATAAGCGTAATTATTGGATTTTATACTCTAGCTTTCTGAAAACCTAGTTTCATTTTAGTCGATAAGTGTATTTGCAATTGACCAAAATTGTATTCATCAACAAATTATGTTTTTTATTTATTTGAAAAGATGTACCCCAACGCTAAGACATTTTCATATAAGCGTAATTATTGGGTTTTAAACTCTAGTTTTCTGAAAACCTCGTTTATTTATAGTGGATAAGTGTATTTGCAATTGACTTAAGTTTTATTCATCAGAAAATTATGTTTTTTATTAATTTGAAAAGATGTACCCTATCAATGAACAATGTTAATATAAACGTAATTATTGAGTTCTAAATTATAGTTATTCCTTCTACTAATCTATCTATAGGTGACTAATGTATTAGCAATTGACTAAAGTTTTATTCATCAAAAAAATATGTTTTTTATTAATTTGAAAAGATGTACCCCAACGCTAAGAAATTTTCATATAAGCGTAATTATTGGGTTTTAAACTCTAGTTTTCTGAAAACCTAGTTTATTTATAGTGGATAAGTGTATTTGCAATTGACTAAAATTTTATTCATCAACAAATTATGTTTTTTATTAATTTGAAATGCTGTACCCTAACACTAAAAAATGTTCATATATGCGCAATAATTGGGCTTTAAACTCTAGTTTTCTGATAAACTAGTTAATTAATAGTGAATAAAAGTATTTGCAATTGATTAAAGTTTTATTCTTTAAAAAATTATGTTTTTTATTAATTTGAAAGATGTACCCTATCAATGAACAATGTTAATTTAAAGGTAATAATTGAGTTCTAAATTCTAGTTTTACCCCAACGCTAAAAAATGTTCATATAAGCGTAATTATTGGGTTTTATACTCTAGCTTTCTGAAAACCTAGTTTCATTTTAGTTGATAAGTGTATTTGCAATTGACCAAAATTGTATTCATCAACAAATTATGTTTTTTTATTTATTTGAAAAGATGTACCCCAACGCTAAGAAATTTTCATATAAGGGTATTTATTGGGTTTAAACTCTAGTTTTCTGATAACCTAGTTTATTTAGAGTGAATAAAAGTATTTGCAATTGACTTAAGTTTTATTCATCAGAAAATTATGTTTTTTATTAATTTGAAAAGATGTACCCTATCAATGAACAATGTTAATATAAACGTAATAATTGAGTTCTAAATTCTAGTTTTAGACCAACGCTAAAAAATGTTCATATTAGCGTAATTATTGGGCTTTAAACTCTAGTTTTCTGATAACCTATTTTATTAAGAGTGAATAAAAGTATTTGCAATTGACTAAAATTTTATTCGTCAACAAATTATATTTTTATTAATTTGAAAAGATGTACCCTATCAATGAACAATGTTAATATAAACGTAATAATTGAGTTCTAAATTCTAGTTTTAGACCAACGCTAAAAAATGTTCATATTAGCGTAATTATTGGGCTTTAAACTCTAGTTTTCTGATAAACTAGTTTATTAATAGTGAATAAAAGTATTTGCTATTGACTTGAGTTTTATTCATCAAAAAATTATGTTTTTTATTAATTTGAAAAGATGTACACCAACGCTAAAAAATGTTCATATTAGCGTAATTATTGGGCTTTAAACTCTAGTTTTCTGATAAACTAGTTTATTAATAGTGAATAAAAGTATTTGCAATTGACTTGAGTTTTATTCATCAAAAAATTATGTTTTTTATTAATTTGAAAAGATGTACACCAACGCTAAGAAATTTTCATATAAGCGTAATTATTGGGTTTTAAACTCTAGTTTTCTGAAAACCTCGTTTATTTATAGTGGATAAGTGTATTTGCAATTGACTAAAATTTTATTCATCAACAAATTATGTTTATTATTAATTTGAAATGCTGTACCCTAACACTAAAAAATGTTCATATATGCGCAATAATTGGGCTTTAAACTCTAGTTTTCTGATAAACTAGTTTATTAATAGTGAATAAAAGTATTTGCAATTGATTAAAGTTTTATTCATCAAAAAATTATGTTTTTTATTAATTTGAAAAGATGTACCCATCAATGTACAATGTTAATATAAAGGTAATAATTGAGTTCTAAATTCTAGTTTTACCCCAACGCTAAAAAATGTTCATATAAGCGTAATTATTGGGTTTTATACTCTAGCTTTCTGAAAACCTAGTTTCATTTTAGTTGATAAGTGTATTTGCAATTGACCAAAATTGTATTCATCAACAAATTATGTTTTTTATTTATTTGAAAAGATGTACCCCAACGCTAAGAAATTTTCATATAAGGGTATTTAATGGGTTTAAACTCTAGTTTTCTGATAAACTAGTTTATTAATAGTGAATAAAAGTATTTGCTATTGATTAAAGTTTTATTCATCAAAAAATTATGTTTTTTATTAATTTGAAAAGATGTACCCTATCAATGAACAATGTTAATATAAAGGTAATAATTGAGTTCTAAATTCTAGTTTTACCCCAACGCTAAAAAATGTTCATATAAGCGTAATTATTGGGTTTTATACTCTAGCTTTCTGAAAACCTAGTTTCATTTTAGTTGATAAGTGTATTTGCAATTGACCAAAATTGTATTCATCAACAAATTATGTTTTTTATTTATTTGAAAAGATGTACCCCAACACTAAAAAATTTTCATATAAGGGTATTTATTGGGTTTAAACTCTAGTTTTCTGATAACCTATTTTATTAAGAGTGAATAAAAGTATTTGCAATTGACTAAAATTTTATTCGTCAACAAATTATGTTTTTATTAATTTGAAAAGATGTACCCTATCAATGAACAATGTTAATATAAACGTAATAATTGAGTTCTAAATTCTAGTTTTAGACCAACGCTAAAAAATGTTCATATTAGCGTAATTATTGGGCTTTAAACTCTAGTTTTCTGATAAACTAGTTTATTAATAGTGAATAAAAGTATTTGCTATTGACTTGAGTTTTATTCATCAAAAAATTATGTTTTTTATTAATTTGAAAAGATGTACACCAACGCTAAAAAATGTTCATATTAGCGTAATTATTGGGCTTTAAACTCTAGTTTTCTGATAAACTAGTTTATTAATAGTGAATAAAAGTTTTTGCAATTGACTTGAGTTTTATTCATCAAAAAATTATGTTTTTTATTAATTTGAAAAGATGTACACCAACGCTAAGAAATTTTCATATAAGCGTAATTATTGGGATTTAAACTCTAGTTTTCTGAAAACCTCGTTTATTTATAGTGGATAAGTGTATTTGCAATTGACTAAAATTTTATTCATCAACAAATTATGTTTTTTATTAATTTGAAATGCTGTACCCTAACACTAAAAAATGTTCATATATGCGCAATAATTGGGCTTTAAACTCTAGTTTTCTGATAAACTAGTTTATTAATAGTGAATAAAAGTATTTGCAATTGATAAAAGTTTTATTCATCAAAAAATTATGTTTTTTATTAATTTGAAAAAATGTACCCTATCAATGAACAATGTTAATATAAAGGTAATAATTGAGTTCTAAATTCAAGTTTTACCCCAACGCTAAAAAATGTTCATATAAGCGTAATTATTGGATTTTATACTCTAGCTTTCTGAAAACCTAGTTTCATTTTAGTCGATAAGTGTATTTGCAATTGACCAAAATTGTATTCATCAACAAATTATGTTTTTTATTTATTTGAAAAGATGTACCCCAACGCTAAGACATTTTCATATAAGCGTAATTATTGGGTTTTAAACTCTAGTTTTCTGAAAACCTCGTTTATTTATAGTGGATAAGTGTATTTGCAATTGACTTAAGTTTTATTCATCAGAAAATTATGTTTTTTATTAATTTGAAAAGATGTACCCTATCAATGAACAATGTTAATATAAACGTAATTATTGAGTTCTAAATTATAGTTATTCCTTCTACTAATCTATCTATAGGTGACTAATGTATTAGCAATTGACTAAAGTTTTATTCATCAAAAAAATATGTTTTTTATTAATTTGAAAAGATGTACCCCAACGCTAAGAAATTTTCATATAAGCGTAATTATTGGGTTTTAAACTCTAGTTTTCTGAAAACCTAGTTTATTTATAGTGGATAAGTGTATTTGCAATTGACTAAAATTTTATTCATCAACAAATTATGTTTTTTATTAATTTGAAATGCTGTACCCTAACACTAAAAAATGTTCATATATGCGCAATAATTGGGCTTTAAACTCTAGTTTTCTGATAAACTAGTTTATTTATAGTGGATAAGTGTATTTGCAATTGACTAAAATTTTATTCGTCAACAAATTATGTTTTTATTAATTTGAAAAGATGTACCCTATCAATGTACAATGTTAATATAAAGGTAATAATTGAGTTCTAAATTCTAGTTTTACCCCAACGCTAAAAAATGTTCATATAAGCGTAATTATTGGGTTTTATACTCTAGCTTTCTGAAAACCTAGTTTCATTTTAGTTGATAAGTGTATTTGCAATTGACCAAAATTGTATTCATCAACAAATTATGTTTTTTTATTTATTTGAAAAGATGTACCCCAACGCTAAGAAATTTTCATATAAGGGTATTTATTGGGTTTAAACTCTAGTTTTCTGATAACCTAGTTTATTTAGAGTGAATAAAAGTATTTGCAATTGACTTAAGTTTTATTCATCAGAAAATTATGTTTTTTATTAATTTGAAAAGATGTACCCTATCAATGAACAATGTTAATATAAACGTAATAATTGAGTTCTAAATTCTAGTTTTAGACCAACGCTAAAAAATGTTCATATTAGCGTAATTATTGGGCTTTAAACTCTAGTTTTCTGATAACCTATTTTATTAAGTGTGAATAAAAGTATTTGCAATTGACTAAAATTTTATTCGTCAACAAATTATGTTTTTATTAATTTGAAAAGATGTACCCTATCAATGAACAATGTTAATATAAACGTAATTATTGAGTTCTAAATTATAGTTATTCCTTCTACTAATCTATCTATAGGTGACTAATGTATTAGCAATTGACTAAAGTTTTATTCATCAAAAAAATATGTTTTTTATTAATTTGAAAAGATGTACCCCAACGCTAAGAAATTTTCATATAAGCGTAATTATTGGGTTTTAAACTCTAGTTTTCTGAAAACCTAGTTTATTTATAGTGGATAAGTGTATTTGCAATTGACTAAAATTTTATTCGTCAACAAATTATGTTTTTATTAATTTGAAAAGATGTACCCTATCAATGAACAATGTTAATATAAACGTAATAATTGAGTTCTAAATTCTAGTTTTAGACCAACGCTAAAAAATGTTCATATTAGCGTAATTATTGGGTTTTATACTCTAGTTTTCTGATAACCTAGTTTATTTATAGTGAATAAATGTATTTGCAATTGACTTAAGTTTTATTCATCAAAAAATTATGTTTTTTATTAATTTGAAAAGATGTACCCTATCAATGAACAATGTTAATATAAAGGTAATAATTGAGTTCTAAATTCTAGTTTTACCCCAACGCTAAAAAATGTTCATATAAGCGTAATTATTGGGTTTTATACTCTAGCTTTCTGAAAACCTAGTTTCATTTTAGTTGATAAGTGTATTTGCAATTGACCAAAATTGTATTCATCAACAAATTATGTTTTTTATTTATTTGAAAAGATGTACCCCAACACTAAAAAATTTTCATATAAGGGTATTTATTGGGTTTAAACTCTAGTTTTCTGATAACCTATTTTATTAAGAGTGAATAAAAGTATTTGCAATTGACTAAAATTTTATTCGTCAACAAATTATGTTTTTATTAATTTGAAAAGATGTACCCTATCAATGAACAATGTTAATATAAACGTAATAATTGAGTTCTAAATTCTAGTTTTAGACCAACGCTAAAAAATGTTCATATTAGCGTAATTATTGGGCTTTAAACTCTAGTTTTCTGATAAACTAGTTTATTAATAGTGAATAAAAGTATTTGCTATTGACTTGAGTTTTATTCATCAAAAAATTATGTTTTTTATTAATTTGAAAAGATGTACACCAACGCTAAAAAATGTTCATATTAGCGTAATTATTGGGCTTTAAACTCTAGTTTTCTGATAAACTAGTTTATTAATAGTGAATAAAAGTTTTTGCAATTGACTTGAGTTTTATTCATCAAAAAATTATGTTTTTTATTAATTTGAAAAGATGTACACCAACGCTAAGAAATTTTCATATAAGCGTAATTATTGGGATTTAAACTCTAGTTTTCTGAAAACCTCGTTTATTTATAGTGGATAAGTGTATTTGCAATTGACTAAAATTTTATTCATCAACAAATTATGTTTTTTATTAATTTGAAATGCTGTACCCTAACACTAAAAAATGTTCATATATGCGCAATAATTGGGCTTTAAACTCTAGTTTTCTGATAAACTAGTTTATTAATAGTGAATAAAAGTATTTGCAATTGATAAAAGTTTTATTCATCAAAAAATTATGTTTTTTATTAATTTGAAAAAATGTACCCTATCAATGAACAATGTTAATATAAAGGTAATAATTGAGTTCTAAATTCAAGTTTTACCCCAACGCTAAAAAATGTTCATATAAGCGTAATTATTGGATTTTATACTCTAGCTTTCTGAAAACCTAGTTTCATTTTAGTCGATAAGTGTATTTGCAATTGACCAAAATTGTATTCATCAACAAATTATGTTTTTTATTTATTTGAAAAGATGTACCCCAACGCTAAGACATTTTCATATAAGCGTAATTATTGGGTTTTAAACTCTAGTTTTCTGAAAACCTCGTTTATTTATAGTGGATAAGTGTATTTGCAATTGACTTAAGTTTTATTCATCAGAAAATTATGTTTTTTATTAATTTGAAAAGATGTACCCTATCAATGAACAATGTTAATATAAACGTAATTATTGAGTTCTAAATTATAGTTATTCCTTCTACTAATCTATCTATAGGTGACTAATGTATTAGCAATTGACTAAAGTTTTATTCATCAAAAAAATATGTTTTTTATTAATTTGAAAAGATGTACCCCAACGCTAAGAAATTTTCATATAAGCGTAATTATTGGGTTTTAAACTCTAGTTTTCTGAAAACCTAGTTTATTTATAGTGGATAAGTGTATTTGCAATTGACTAAAATTTTATTCGTCAACAAATTATGTTTTTATTAATTTGAAAAGATGTACCCTATCAATGTACAATGTTAATATAAAGGTAATAATTGAGTTCTAAATTCTAGTTTTACCCCAACGCTAAAAAATGTTCATATAAGCGTAATTATTGGGTTTTATACTCTAGCTTTCTGAAAACCTAGTTTCATTTTAGTTGATAAGTGTATTTGCAATTGACCAAAATTGTATTCATCAACAAATTATGTTTTTTATTTATTTGAAAAGATGTACCCCAACGCTAAGAAATTTTCATATAAGGGTATTTAATGGGTTTAAACTCTAGTTTTCTGATAAACTAGTTTATTAATAGTGAATAAAAGTATTTGCTATTGATTAAAGTTTTATTCATCAAAAAATTATGTTTTTTATTAATTTGAAAAGATGTACCCTATCAATGAACAATGTTAATATAAAGGTAATAATTGAGTTCTAAATTCTAGTTTTACCCCAACGCTAAAAAATGTTCATATAAGCGTAATTATTGGGTTTTATACTCTAGCTTTCTGAAAACCTAGTTTCATTTTAGTTGATAAGTGTATTTGCAATTGACCAAAATTGTATTCATCAACAAATTATGTTTTTTATTTATTTGAAAAGATGTACCCCAACACTAAAAAATTTTCATATAAGGGTATTTATTGGGTTTAAACTCTAGTTTTCTGATAACCTATTTTATTAAGAGTGAATAAAAGTATTTGCAATTGACTAAAATTTTATTCGTCAACAAATTATGTTTTTATTAATTTGAAAAGATGTACCCTATCAATGAACAATGTTAATATAAACGTAATAATTGAGTTCTAAATTCTAGTTTTAGACCAACGCTAAAAAATGTTCATATTAGCGTAATTATTGGGCTTTAAACTCTAGTTTTCTGATAAACTAGTTTATTAATAGTGAATAAAAGTATTTGCTATTGACTTGAGTTTTATTCATCAAAAAATTATGTTTTTTATTAATTTGAAAAGATGTACACCAACGCTAAAAAATGTTCATATTAGCGTAATTATTGGGCTTTAAACTCTAGTTTTCTGATAAACTAGTTTATTAATAGTGAATAAAAGTTTTTGCAATTGACTTGAGTTTTATTCATCAAAAAATTATGTTTTTTATTAATTTGAAAAGATGTACACCAACGCTAAGAAATTTTCATATAAGCGTAATTATTGGGATTTAAACTCTAGTTTTCTGAAAACCTCGTTTATTTATAGTGGATAAGTGTATTTGCAATTGACTAAAATTTTATTCATCAACAAATTATGTTTTTTATTAATTTGAAATGCTGTACCCTAACACTAAAAAATGTTCATATATGCGCAATAATTGGGCTTTAAACTCTAGTTTTCTGATAAACTAGTTTATTAATAGTGAATAAAAGTATTTGCAATTGATAAAAGTTTTATTCATCAAAAAATTATGTTTTTTATTAATTTGAAAAAATGTACCCTATCAATGAACAATGTTAATATAAAGGTAATAATTGAGTTCTAAATTCAAGTTTTACCCCAACGCTAAAAAATGTTCATATAAGCGTAATTATTGGATTTTATACTCTAGCTTTCTGAAAACCTAGTTTCATTTTAGTCGATAAGTGTATTTGCAATTGACCAAAATTGTATTCATCAACAAATTATGTTTTTTATTTATTTGAAAAGATGTACCCCAACGCTAAGACATTTTCATATAAGCGTAATTATTGGGTTTTAAACTCTAGTTTTCTGAAAACCTCGTTTATTTATAGTGGATAAGTGTATTTGCAATTGACTTAAGTTTTATTCATCAGAAAATTATGTTTTTTATTAATTTGAAAAGATGTACCCTATCAATGAACAATGTTAATATAAACGTAATTATTGAGTTCTAAATTATAGTTATTCCTTCTACTAATCTATCTATAGGTGACTAATGTATTAGCAATTGACTAAAGTTTTATTCATCAAAAAAATATGTTTTTTATTAATTTGAAAAGATGTACCCCAACGCTAAGAAATTTTCATATAAGCGTAATTATTGGGTTTTAAACTCTAGTTTTCTGAAAACCTAGTTTATTTATAGTGGATAAGTGTATTTGCAATTGACTAAAATTTTATTCATCAACAAATTATGTTTTTTATTAATTTGAAATGCTGTACCCTAACACTAAAAAATGTTCATATATGCGCAATAATTGGGCTTTAAACTCTAGTTTTCTGATAAACTAGTTAATTAATAGTGAATAAAAGTATTTGCAATTGATTAAAGTTTTATTCTTTAAAAAATTATGTTTTTTATTAATTTGAAAGATGTACCCTATCAATGAACAATGTTAATTTAAAGGTAATAATTGAGTTCTAAATTCTAGTTTTACCCCAACGCTAAAAAATGTTCATATAAGCGTAATTATTGGGTTTTATACTCTAGCTTTCTGAAAACCTAGTTTCATTTTAGTTGATAAGTGTATTTGCAATTGACCAAAATTGTATTCATCAACAAATTATGTTTTTTTATTTATTTGAAAAGATGTACCCCAACGCTAAGAAATTTTCATATAAGGGTATTTATTGGGTTTAAACTCTAGTTTTCTGATAACCTAGTTTATTTAGAGTGAATAAAAGTATTTGCAATTGACTTAAGTTTTATTCATCAGAAAATTATGTTTTTTATTAATTTGAAAAGATGTACCCTATCAATGAACAATGTTAATATAAACGTAATAATTGAGTTCTAAATTCTAGTTTTAGACCAACGCTAAAAAATGTTCATATTAGCGTAATTATTGGGCTTTAAACTCTAGTTTTCTGATAACCTATTTTATTAAGAGTGAATAAAAGTATTTGCAATTGACTAAAATTTTATTCGTCAACAAATTATATTTTTATTAATTTGAAAAGATGTACCCTATCAATGAACAATGTTAATATAAACGTAATAATTGAGTTCTAAATTCTAGTTTTAGACCAACGCTAAAAAATGTTCATATTAGCGTAATTATTGGGCTTTAAACTCTAGTTTTCTGATAAACTAGTTTATTAATAGTGAATAAAAGTATTTGCTATTGACTTGAGTTTTATTCATCAAAAAATTATGTTTTTTATTAATTTGAAAAGATGTACACCAACGCTAAAAAATGTTCATATTAGCGTAATTATTGGGCTTTAAACTCTAGTTTTCTGATAAACTAGTTTATTAATAGTGAATAAAAGTATTTGCAATTGACTTGAGTTTTATTCATCAAAAAATTATGTTTTTTATTAATTTGAAAAGATGTACACCAACGCTAAGAAATTTTCATATAAGCGTAATTATTGGGTTTTAAACTCTAGTTTTCTGAAAACCTCGTTTATTTATAGTGGATAAGTGTATTTGCAATTGACTAAAATTTTATTCATCAACAAATTATGTTTATTATTAATTTGAAATGCTGTACCCTAACACTAAAAAATGTTCATATATGCGCAATAATTGGGCTTTAAACTCTAGTTTTCTGATAAACTAGTTTATTAATAGTGAATAAAAGTATTTGCAATTGATTAAAGTTTTATTCATCAAAAAATTATGTTTTTTATTAATTTGAAAAGATGTACCCATCAATGTACAATGTTAATATAAAGGTAATAATTGAGTTCTAAATTCTAGTTTTACCCCAACGCTAAAAAATGTTCATATAAGCGTAATTATTGGGTTTTATACTCTAGCTTTCTGAAAACCTAGTTTCATTTTAGTTGATAAGTGTATTTGCAATTGACCAAAATTGTATTCATCAACAAATTATGTTTTTTATTTATTTGAAAAGATGTACCCCAACGCTAAGAAATTTTCATATAAGGGTATTTAATGGGTTTAAACTCTAGTTTTCTGATAAACTAGTTTATTAATAGTGAATAAAAGTATTTGCTATTGATTAAAGTTTTATTCATCAAAAAATTATGTTTTTTATTAATTTGAAAAGATGTACCCTATCAATGAACAATGTTAATATAAAGGTAATAATTGAGTTCTAAATTCTAGTTTTACCCCAACGCTAAAAAATGTTCATATAAGCGTAATTATTGGGTTTTATACTCTAGCTTTCTGAAAACCTAGTTTCATTTTAGTTGATAAGTGTATTTGCAATTGACCAAAATTGTATTCATCAACAAATTATGTTTTTTATTTATTTGAAAAGATGTACCCCAACACTAAAAAATTTTCATATAAGGGTATTTATTGGGTTTAAACTCTAGTTTTCTGATAACCTATTTTATTAAGAGTGAATAAAAGTATTTGCAATTGACTAAAATTTTATTCGTCAACAAATTATGTTTTTATTAATTTGAAAAGATGTACCCTATCAATGAACAATGTTAATATAAACGTAATAATTGAGTTCTAAATTCTAGTTTTAGACCAACGCTAAAAAATGTTCATATTAGCGTAATTATTGGGCTTTAAACTCTAGTTTTCTGATAAACTAGTTTATTAATAGTGAATAAAAGTATTTGCTATTGACTTGAGTTTTATTCATCAAAAAATTATGTTTTTTATTAATTTGAAAAGATGTACACCAACGCTAAAAAATGTTCATATTAGCGTAATTATTGGGCTTTAAACTCTAGTTTTCTGATAAACTAGTTTATTAATAGTGAATAAAAGTTTTTGCAATTGACTTGAGTTTTATTCATCAAAAAATTATGTTTTTTATTAATTTGAAAAGATGTACACCAACGCTAAGAAATTTTCATATAAGCGTAATTATTGGGATTTAAACTCTAGTTTTCTGAAAACCTCGTTTATTTATAGTGGATAAGTGTATTTGCAATTGACTAAAATTTTATTCATCAACAAATTATGTTTTTTATTAATTTGAAATGCTGTACCCTAACACTAAAAAATGTTCATATATGCGCAATAATTGGGCTTTAAACTCTAGTTTTCTGATAAACTAGTTTATTAATAGTGAATAAAAGTATTTGCAATTGATAAAAGTTTTATTCATCAAAAAATTATGTTTTTTATTAATTTGAAAAAATGTACCCTATCAATGAACAATGTTAATATAAAGGTAATAATTGAGTTCTAAATTCAAGTTTTACCCCAACGCTAAAAAATGTTCATATAAGCGTAATTATTGGATTTTATACTCTAGCTTTCTGAAAACCTAGTTTCATTTTAGTCGATAAGTGTATTTGCAATTGACCAAAATTGTATTCATCAACAAATTATGTTTTTTATTTATTTGAAAAGATGTACCCCAACGCTAAGACATTTTCATATAAGCGTAATTATTGGGTTTTAAACTCTAGTTTTCTGAAAACCTCGTTTATTTATAGTGGATAAGTGTATTTGCAATTGACTTAAGTTTTATTCATCAGAAAATTATGTTTTTTATTAATTTGAAAAGATGTACCCTATCAATGAACAATGTTAATATAAACGTAATTATTGAGTTCTAAATTATAGTTATTCCTTCTACTAATCTATCTATAGGTGACTAATGTATTAGCAATTGACTAAAGTTTTATTCATCAAAAAAATATGTTTTTTATTAATTTGAAAAGATGTACCCCAACGCTAAGAAATTTTCATATAAGCGTAATTATTGGGTTTTAAACTCTAGTTTTCTGAAAACCTAGTTTATTTATAGTGGATAAGTGTATTTGCAATTGACTAAAATTTTATTCATCAACAAATTATGTTTTTTATTAATTTGAAATGCTGTACCCTAACACTAAAAAATGTTCATATATGCGCAATAATTGGGCTTTAAACTCTAGTTTTCTGATAAACTAGTTAATTAATAGTGAATAAAAGTATTTGCAATTGATTAAAGTTTTATTCTTTAAAAAATTATGTTTTTTATTAATTTGAAAGATGTACCCTATCAATGAACAATGTTAATTTAAAGGTAATAATTGAGTTCTAAATTCTAGTTTTACCCCAACGCTAAAAAATGTTCATATAAGCGTAATTATTGGGTTTTATACTCTAGCTTTCTGAAAACCTAGTTTCATTTTAGTTGATAAGTGTATTTGCAATTGACCAAAATTGTATTCATCAACAAATTATGTTTTTTTTATTTATTTGAAAAGATGTACCCCAACGCTAAGAAATTTTCATATAAGGGTATTTATTGGGTTTAAACTCTAGTTTTCTGATAACCTAGTTTATTTAGAGTGAATAAAAGTATTTGCAATTGACTTAAGTTTTATTCATCAGAAAATTATGTTTTTTATTAATTTGAAAAGATGTACCCTATCAATGAACAATGTTAATATAAACGTAATAATTGAGTTCTAAATTCTAGTTTTAGACCAACGCTAAAAAATGTTCATATTAGCGTAATTATTGGGCTTTAAACTCTAGTTTTCTGATAACCTATTTTATTAAGTGTGAATAAAAGTATTTGCAATTGACTAAAATTTTATTCGTCAACAAATTATGTTTTTATTAATTTGAAAAGATGTACCCTATCAATGAACAATGTTAATATAAACGTAATTATTGAGTTCTAAATTATAGTTATTCCTTCTACTAATCTATCTATAGGTGACTAATGTATTAGCAATTGACTAAAGTTTTATTCATCAAAAAAATATGTTTTTTATTAATTTGAAAAGATGTACCCCAACGCTAAGAAATTTTCATATAAGCGTAATTATTGGGTTTTAAACTCTAGTTTTCTGAAAACCTAGTTTATTTATAGTGGATAAGTGTATTTGCAATTGACTAAAATTTTATTCGTCAACAAATTATGTTTTTATTAATTTGAAAAGATGTACCCTATCAATGAACAATGTTAATATAAACGTAATAATTGAGTTCTAAATTCTAGTTTTAGACCAACGCTAAAAAATGTTCATATTAGCGTAATTATTGGGTTTTATACTCTAGTTTTCTGATAACCTAGTTTATTTATAGTGAATAAATGTATTTGCAATTGACTTAAGTTTTATTCATCAAAAAAATATTTTTTTTATTAATTTGAAAAGATGTACCCTAACACTAAAAAATGTTCATATATGCGCAATTATTGGGCTTTAAACTCTAGTTTTCTGATAAACTAGTTTATTTATAGTGAATAAAAGTATTTGCAATTGACTTGAGTTTTATTCATCAAAAAATTATGTTTTTTATTAATTTGAAAAGATGTACCCCAACGCTAAGAAATTTTCATATAAGCGTAATTATTGGGTTTTAAACTCTAGTTTTCTGAAAACCTCGTTTATTTATAGTGGATAAGTGTATTTGCAATTGACTAAAATTTTATTCATCAACAAATTATGTTTATTATTAATTTGAAATGCTGTACCCTAACACTAAAAAATGTTCATATATGCGCAATAATTGGGCTTTAAACTCTAGTTTTCTGATAAACTAGTTTATTAATAGTGAATAAAAGTATTTGCAATTGATTAAAGTTTTATTCATCAAAAAATTATGTTTTTTATTAATTTGAAAAGATGTACCCATCAATGTACAATGTTAATATAAAGGTAATAATTGAGTTCTAAATTCTAGTTTTACCCCAACGCTAAAAAATGTTCATATAAGCGTAATTATTGGGTTTTATACTCTAGCTTTCTGAAAACCTAGTTTCATTTTAGTTGATAAGTGTATTTGCAATTGACCAAAATTGTATTCATCAACAAATTATGTTTTTTATTTATTTGAAAAGATGTACCCCAACGCTAAGAAATTTTCATATAAGGGTATTTAATGGGTTTAAACTCTAGTTTTCTGATAAACTAGTTTATTAATAGTGAATAAAAGTATTTGCTATTGATTAAAGTTTTATTCATCAAAAAATTATGTTTTTTATTAATTTGAAAAGATGTACCCTATCAATGAACAATGTTAATATAAAGGTAATAATTGAGTTCTAAATTCTAGTTTTACCCCAACGCTAAAAAATGTTCATATAAGCGTAATTATTGGGTTTTATACTCTAGCTTTCTGAAAACCTAGTTTCATTTTAGTTGATAAGTGTATTTGCAATTGACCAAAATTGTATTCATCAACAAATTATGTTTTTTATTTATTTGAAAAGATGTACCCCAACACTAAAAAATTTTCATATAAGGGTATTTATTGGGTTTAAACTCTAGTTTTCTGATAACCTATTTTATTAAGAGTGAATAAAAGTATTTGCAATTGACTAAAATTTTATTCGTCAACAAATTATGTTTTTATTAATTTGAAAAGATGTACCCTATCAATGAACAATGTTAATATAAACGTAATAATTGAGTTCTAAATTCTAGTTTTAGACCAACGCTAAAAAATGTTCATATTAGCGTAATTATTGGGCTTTAAACTCTAGTTTTCTGATAAACTAGTTTATTAATAGTGAATAAAAGTATTTGCTATTGACTTGAGTTTTATTCATCAAAAAATTATGTTTTTTATTAATTTGAAAAGATGTACACCAACGCTAAAAAATGTTCATATTAGCGTAATTATTGGGCTTTAAACTCTAGTTTTCTGATAAACTAGTTTATTAATAGTGAATAAAAGTTTTTGCAATTGACTTGAGTTTTATTCATCAAAAAATTATGTTTTTTATTAATTTGAAAAGATGTACACCAACGCTAAGAAATTTTCATATAAGCGTAATTATTGGGATTTAAACTCTAGTTTTCTGAAAACCTCGTTTATTTATAGTGGATAAGTGTATTTGCAATTGACTAAAATTTTATTCATCAACAAATTATGTTTTTTATTAATTTGAAATGCTGTACCCTAACACTAAAAAATGTTCATATATGCGCAATAATTGGGCTTTAAACTCTAGTTTTCTGATAAACTAGTTTATTAATAGTGAATAAAAGTATTTGCAATTGATAAAAGTTTTATTCATCAAAAAATTATGTTTTTTATTAATTTGAAAAAATGTACCCTATCAATGAACAATGTTAATATAAAGGTAATAATTGAGTTCTAAATTCAAGTTTTACCCCAACGCTAAAAAATGTTCATATAAGCGTAATTATTGGATTTTATACTCTAGCTTTCTGAAAACCTAGTTTCATTTTAGTCGATAAGTGTATTTGCAATTGACCAAAATTGTATTCATCAACAAATTATGTTTTTTATTTATTTGAAAAGATGTACCCCAACGCTAAGACATTTTCATATAAGCGTAATTATTGGGTTTTAAACTCTAGTTTTCTGAAAACCTCGTTTATTTATAGTGGATAAGTGTATTTGCAATTGACTTAAGTTTTATTCATCAGAAAATTATGTTTTTTATTAATTTGAAAAGATGTACCCTATCAATGAACAATGTTAATATAAACGTAATTATTGAGTTCTAAATTATAGTTATTCCTTCTACTAATCTATCTATAGGTGACTAATGTATTAGCAATTGACTAAAGTTTTATTCATCAAAAAAATATGTTTTTTATTAATTTGAAAAGATGTACCCCAACGCTAAGAAATTTTCATATAAGCGTAATTATTGGGTTTTAAACTCTAGTTTTCTGAAAACCTAGTTTATTTATAGTGGATAAGTGTATTTGCAATTGACTAAAATTTTATTCATCAACAAATTATGTTTTTTATTAATTTGAAATGCTGTACCCTAACACTAAAAAATGTTCATATATGCGCAATAATTGGGCTTTAAACTCTAGTTTTCTGATAAACTAGTTAATTAATAGTGAATAAAAGTATTTGCAATTGATTAAAGTTTTATTCTTTAAAAAATTATGTTTTTTATTAATTTGAAAGATGTACCCTATCAATGAACAATGTTAATTTAAAGGTAATAATTGAGTTCTAAATTCTAGTTTTACCCCAACGCTAAAAAATGTTCATATAAGCGTAATTATTGGGTTTTATACTCTAGCTTTCTGAAAACCTAGTTTCATTTTAGTTGATAAGTGTATTTGCAATTGACCAAAATTGTATTCATCAACAAATTATGTTTTTTTATTTATTTGAAAAGATGTACCCCAACGCTAAGAAATTTTCATATAAGGGTATTTATTGGGTTTAAACTCTAGTTTTCTGATAACCTAGTTTATTTAGAGTGAATAAAAGTATTTGCAATTGACTTAAGTTTTATTCATCAGAAAATTATGTTTTTTATTAATTTGAAAAGATGTACCCTATCAATGAACAATGTTAATATAAACGTAATAATTGAGTTCTAAATTCTAGTTTTAGACCAACGCTAAAAAATGTTCATATTAGCGTAATTATTGGGCTTTAAACTCTAGTTTTCTGATAACCTATTTTATTAAGTGTGAATAAAAGTATTTGCAATTGACTAAAATTTTATTCGTCAACAAATTATGTTTTTATTAATTTGAAAAGATGTACCCTATCAATGAACAATGTTAATATAAACGTAATTATTGAGTTCTAAATTATAGTTATTCCTTCTACTAATCTATCTATAGGTGACTAATGTATTAGCAATTGACTAAAGTTTTATTCATCAAAAAAATATGTTTTTTATTAATTTGAAAAGATGTACCCCAACGCTAAGAAATTTTCATATAAGCGTAATTATTGGGTTTTAAACTCTAGTTTTCTGAAAACCTAGTTTATTTATAGTGGATAAGTGTATTTGCAATTGACTAAAATTTTATTCGTCAACAAATTATGTTTTTATTAATTTGAAAAGATGTACCCTATCAATGAACAATGTTAATATAAACGTAATAATTGAGTTCTAAATTCTAGTTTTAGACCAACGCTAAAAAATGTTCATATTAGCGTAATTATTGGGTTTTATACTCTAGTTTTCTGATAACCTAGTTTATTTATAGTGAATAAATGTATTTGCAATTGACTTAAGTTTTATTCATCAAAAAAATATTTTTTTTATTAATTTGAAAAGATGTACCCTAACACTAAAAAATGTTCATATATGCGCAATTATTGGGCTTTAAACTCTAGTTTTCTGATAAACTAGTTTATTTATAGTGAATAAAAGTATTTGCAATTGACTTGAGTTTTATTCATCAAAAAATTATGTTTTTTATTAATTTGAAAAGATGTACCCCAACGCTAAGAAATTTTCATATAAGCGTAATTATTGGGTTTTAAACTCTAGTTTTCTGAAAACCTCGTTTATTTATAGTGGATAAGTGTATTTGCAATTGACTAAAATTTTATTCATCAACAAATTATGTTTTTTATTAATATGAAATGCTGTACCCTAACACTAAAAAATGTTCATATATGCGCAATAATTGGGCTTTAAACTCTAGTTTTCTGATAAACTAGTTTATTAATAGTGAATAAAAGTATTTGCAATTGATTAAAGTTTTATTCATCAAAAAATTATGTTTTTTATTAATTTGAAAAGATGTACCCTATCAATGAACAATGTTAATATAAAGGTAATAATTGAGTTCTAAATTCAAGTTTTACCCCAACGCTAAAAAATGTTCAGATAAGCGTAATTATTGGGTTTTATACTCTAGCTTTCTGAAAACCTAGTTTCATTTTAGTTGATAAGTGTATTTGCAATTGACCAAAATTGTATTCATCAACAAATTATGTTTTTTATTTATTTGAAAAGATGTACCCCAACGCTAAGAAATTTTCATATAAGGGTATTTAATGGGTTTAAACTCTAGTTTTCTGATAACCTATTTTATTTAGAGTGAATAAAAGTATTTGCAATTGCCTTCAGTTTTATTCATCAAAAAATTATGTTTTTTATTAATTTGAAATGCTGTACCCTAACACTAAAAAATGTTCATATATGCGCAATAATTGGGCTTTAAACTCTAGTTTTCTGATAAACTAGTTTATTAATAGTGAATAAAAGTATTTGCAATTGATTAAAGTTTAATTCATCAAAAAATTATGTTTTTTATTAATTTGAAAAGATGTACCCTATCAATGAACAATGTTAATATAAAGGTAATAATTGAGTTCTAAATTCTAGTTTTACCCCAACGCTAAAAAATGTTCATATAAGCGTAATTATTGGGTTTTATACTCTAGATTTCTGAAAACCTAGTTTCATTTTAGTTGATAAGTGTATTTGCAATTGACCAAAATTGTATTCATCAACAAATTATGTTTTTTTATTTATTTGAAAAGATGTACCCCAACGCTAAGAAATTTTCATATAAGGGTATTTATTGGGTTTAAACTCTAGTTTTCTGATAACCTAGTTTATTTATAGTGAATAAAAGTATTTGCAATTGACCTAAGTTTTATTCATCAGAAAATTATGTTTTTTATTAATTTGAAAAGATGTACCCTATCAATGAACAATGTTAATATAAACGTAATAATTGAGTTCTAAATTCTAGTTTTAGACCAACGCTAAAAAATGTTCATATTAGCGTAATTATTGGGCTTTAAACTCTAGTTTTCTGATAACCTATTTTATTAAGTGTGAATAAAAGTATTTGCAATTGACTAAAATTTTATTCGTCAACAAATTATGTTTTTATTAATTTGAAAAGATGTACCCTATCAATGAACAATGTTAATATAAACGTAATTATTGAGTTCTAAATTATAGTTATTCCTTCTACTAATCTATCTATAGGTGACTAATGTATTAGCAATTGACTAAAGTTTTATTCATCAAAAAAATATGTTTTTTATTAATTTGAAAAGATGTACCCCAACGCTAAGAAATTTTCATATAAGCGTAATTATTGGGTTTTAAACTCTAGTTTTCTGAAAACCTAGTTTATTTATAGTGGATAAGTGTATTTGCAATTGACTAAAATTTTATTCGTCAACAAATTATGTTTTTATTAATTTGAAAAGATGTACCCTATCAATGAACAATGTTAATATAAAGGTAATAATTGAGTTCTAAATTCTAGTTTTACCCCAACGCTAAAAAATGTTAATATAAGCGTAATTATTGGGTTTTATACTCTAGCTTTCTGAAAACCTAGTTTCATTTTAGTTGATAAGTGTATTTGCAATTGACCAAAATTGTATTCATCAACAAATTATGTTTTTTATTTATTTGAAAAGATGTACCCCAACGCTAAGAAATTTTCATATAAGGGTATTTAATGGGTTTAAACTCTAGTTTTCTGATAACCTAGTTTATTTATAGTGAATAAAAGTATTTGCAATTGACTTAAGTTTTATTCATCAGAAAATTATGTTTTTTATTAATTTGAAAAGATGTACCCTATCAATGAACAATGTTAATATAAACGTAATTATTGAGTTCTAAATTATAGTTATTCCTTCTACTTATCTATCTATAGGTGACTAATGTATTAGCAATTGACAAAAGTTTTATTCATCAACAAATTATGTTTTTTATTAATTTGAAAAGATGTACCCTAACACTAAAAAATTTTCATATATACGCAATTATTGGGCTTTAAACTCTAGTTTTCTGATAACCTAGTTTATTTAGAGTGAATAAAAGTATTTGCAATTGACTTAAGTTTTATTCATCAGAAAATTATGTTTTTTATTAATTTGAAAAGATGTACCCTATCAATGAACAATGTTAATATAAACGTAATTATTGAGTTCTAAATTATAGTTATTCCTTCTACTTATCTATCTATAGGTGACTAATGTATTAGCAATTGACTTAAGTCTTATTCATCAACAAATTATGTTTTTTATTAATTTGAAAAGAAGTACCCTATTAATGAACAATGTTAATATAAAGGTAATAATTGAGTTCTAAATTCTAGTTTTACCCCAACGCTAAAAAATGTTAATATAAGCGTAATTATTGGGTTTTATACTCTAGTTTTCTGAAAACCTAGTTTCATTTTAGTTGATAAGTGTATTTGCAATTGAATAAAATTGTATTCATCAACAAATTATGTTTTTTATTTATTTGAAAAGATGTACCCCAACGCTAAAAAATTTTCATATAAGGGTAATTATTGGGTTTAAACTCTAGTTTTCTGATAACCTAGTTTATTTATAGTGAATAAAAGTATTTGCAATTGACTTAAGTTTTATTTATCAAAAAATTATGTTTTTTATTAATTTGAAAAGATGTACCCCAACGCTAAGAAATTTTCATATAAGCGTAATTATTGGGTTTTAAACTCTAGTTTTCTGATAACCTATTTTATTTAGAGTGAATAAAAGTATTTGCAATTGCCTTCAGTTTTATTCATCAAAAAATTATGTTTTTTATTAATTTGAAATGCTGTACCCTAACACTAAAAAATGTTCATATATGCGCAATAATTGGGCTTTAAACTCTAGTTTTCTGATAAACTAGTTTATTAATAGTGAATAAAAGTATTTGCAATTGATTAAAGTTTAATTCATCAAAAAATTATGTTTTTTATTAATTTGAAAAGATGTACCCTATCAATGAACAATGTTTATATAAAGGTAATAATTGAGTTCTAAATTCTAGTTTTACCCCAACGCTAAAAAATGTTCATATAAGCGTAATTATTGGGTTTTATACTCTAGATTTCTGAAAACCTAGTTTCATTTTAGTTGATAAGTGTATTTGCAATTGACCAAAATTGTATTCATCAACAAATTATGTTTTTTATTTATTTGAAAAGATGTACCCCAACGCTAAGAAATTTTCATATAAGGGTATTTATTGGGTTTAAACTCTAGTTTTCTGATAACCTAGTTTATTTATAGTGAATAAAAGTATTTGCAATTGACTTAAGTTTTATTCATCAAAAAATTATGTTTTTTATTAATTTGAAAAGATGTACCCTATCAATGAACAATGTTAATATAAACGTAATTATTGAGTTCTAAATTATAGTTATTCCTTCTACTAATCTATCTATAGGTGACTAATGTATTAGCAATTGACTAAAGTTTTATTCATCAACAAATTATGTTTTTTATTAATTTGAAAAGATGTACCCCAACACTAAAAAATGTTCATATATGCGCAATTATTGGGCTTTCAACTCTAGTTTTCTGATAACCTATTTTATTTAGAGTGAATAAAAGTATTTGCAATTGACTTCAGTTTTATTCATCAAAAAATTATGTTTTTTATAAATTTGAAAAAATGTACCCTAACACTAAAAAATTTTCATATATACGCAATTATTGGGCTTTAAACTTTAGTTTTCTGATAACCTAGTTTATTTAGAGTGAATAAAAGTATTTGCAATTGACTTAAGTTTTATTCATCAAAAAGTTATGTTTTTTATTAATTAGAAAAGATGTACCCTATCAATGAACAATGTTAATATAAAGGTAATAATTGAGTTCTAAATTCTAGTTTTACCCCAACGCTAAGAAATTTTCATATAAGCGTAATTATTGGGTTTTAAACTCTAGTTTTCTGAAAACCTCGTTTATTTATAGTGGATAAGTGTATATGCAATTGACTAAAATTTTATTCATCAACAAATTATGTTTTTTATTAATTTGAAATGCTGTACCCTAACACTAAAAAATGTTCATATATGCGCAATAATTGGGCTTTAAACTCTAGTTTTCTGATAAACTAGTTTATTAATAGTGAATAAAAGTATTTGCAATTGATTAAAGTTTTATTCATCAAAAAAATATGTTTTTTATTAATTTGAAAAGATGTACCCCAACGCTAAGAAATTTTCATATAAGCGTAATTATTGGGTTTTAAACTCTAGTTTTCTGAAAACCTAGTTTATTTAAAGTGGATAAGTGTATTTGCAATTGACTAAAATTTCATTCATCAACAAATTATGTTTTTTATTAATTTGAAAAGATATACCCCAACGATAAAAAATGTTCATATAAATGTAATTATTGGGTTTGAAAACCTAGTTTCTTTATAGGTGATGAGTGTATTTGCAATTGACTAAAATTTTATTCATTAACAAATTATGTTTTTTATTAATTTGAAAAGATGTACCCCAACGCTAAGAAATTTTCATATAAGCGTAATTATTGGGTTTTAAACTCTAGTTTTCTGAAAACCTAGATTATTTATTGTGGATAAGTGTATTTGCAATTGACTTAAATTTTATCCGTCAACAAATTATGTTTTTATTAATTTGAAAAGATGTACCCTATCAATGAACAATGTTAATATAAACGTAATAATTGAGTTCTAAATTATAGTATTCCTTCTACTAATCTATCTATAGGTGACTAATATATTAGCAATTGACTAAAATTTTATTCGTCAACAAATTATGTTTTTATTAATTTGAAAAGATGTACCCTATCAATGAACAATGTTAATATAAAGGTAATAATTGAGTTCTAAATTCTAGTTTTACCCCAACGCTAAAAAATGTTAATATAAGCGTAATTATTGGGTTTTATACTCTAGCTTTCTGAAAACCTAGTTTCATTTTAGTTGATAAGTGTATTTGCAATTGACCAAAATTGTATTCATCAACAAATTATGTTTTTTATTTATTTGAAAAGATGTACCCCAACACTAAAAAAATGTTCATATATGCGCAATTATTGGGCTTTCAACTCTAGTTTTCTTATAACCTATTTTATTTAGAGTGAATAAAAGTATTTGCAATTGCCTTCAGTTTTATTCATCAAAAAATTATGTTTTTTATAAATATGAAAAAATGTACCCTAACACTAAAAAATTTTCATATATACGCAATTATTGGGCTTTAAACTCTAGTTTTCTGATAACCTAGTTTATTTAGAGTGAATAAAAGTATTTGCAATTGACTTAAGTTTTATTCATCAGAAAATTATGTTTTTTATTAATTTGAAAAGATGTACCCTATCAATGAACAATGTTAATATAAACGTAATTATTGAGTTCTAAATTATAGTTATTCCTTCTACTTATCTATCTATAGGTGACAAATGTATTAGTAATTGACTTAAGTCTTATTCATCAACAAATTATGTTTTTTATTAATTTGAAAAGATGTACCCCAACGCTAAAAAAATTTTCATATAAGGGTAATTATTGGGTTTAAACTCTAGTTTTCTGATAACCTAGTTTATTTATAGTGAATAAAAGTATTTGCAATTGACTTAAGTTTTATTCATCAAAAAATTATGTTTTTTATTAATTTGAAAAGATGTACCCCAACGCTAAGAAATTTTCATATAAGCGTAATTATTGGGTTTTAAACTCTAGTTTTCTGAAAACCTCGTTTATTTATAGTGGATAAGTGTATTTGCAATTGACTAAAATTTTATTCATCAACAAATTATGTTTTTTATTAATTTGAAATGCTGTACCCTAACACTAAAAAATGTTCATATATGCGCAATAATTGGGCTTTAAACTCTAGTTTTCTGATAAACTAGTTTATTAATAGTGAATAAAAGTATTTGCAATTGACTTAAGTTTTATTCATCAAAAAATTATGTTTTTTATTAATTTGAAAAGATGTACCCCAACGCTAAGAAATTTTCATATAAGCGTAATTATTGGGTTTTAAACTCTAGTTTTCTGAAAACCTCGTTTATTTATAGTGGATAAGTGTATTTGCAATTGACTAAAATTTTATTCATCAACAAATTATGTTTTTTATTAATTTGAAATGCTGTACCCTAACACTAAAAAATGTTCATATATGCGCAATAATTGGGCTTTAAACTCTAGTTTTCTGATAAACTAGTTTATTAATAGTGAATAAAAGTATTTGCAATTGACTTAAGTTTTATTCATCAAAAAATTATGTTTTTTATTAATTTGAAAAGATGTACCCCAACGCTAAGAAATTTTCATATAAGCTTAATTATTGGGTTTTAAACTCTAGTTTTCTGAAAACCTAGTTTATTTATAGTGGATAAGTGTATTTGCAATTGACTAAAATTTTATTCGTCAACAAATTATGTTTTTATTAATTTGAAAAGATGTACCCTATCAATGAACAATGTTAATATAAAGGTAATAATTGAGTTCTAAATTCTAGTTTTACCCCAACGCTAAAAAATGTTCATATAAGCGTAATTATTGGGTTTTATACTCTAGCTTTCTGAAAACCTAGTTTCATTTTAGTTGATAAGTGTATTTGCAATTGACCAAAATTGTATTCATCAACAAATTATGTTTTTTATTTATTTGAAAAGA
>NC_083560.1:157632786-157676236 GCF_019925205.1 Metopolophium dirhodum | reverse complement strand
AAATAAATAAAAAACATAATTTGTTGATGAATACAATTTTGGTCAATTGCAAATACACTTATCAACTAAAATGAAACTAGGTTTTCAGAAAGCTAGAGTATAAAACCCAATAATTACGCTTATATGAACATTTTTTAGCGTTGGGGTAAAACTAGAATTTAGAACTCAATTATTACCTTTATATTAACATTGTTCATTGATAGGGTACATCTTTTCAAATTAATAAAAAACATAATTTGTTGATGAATAAAACTTTAGTCAATTGCTAATACATTAGTCACCTATAGATAGATTAGTAGAAGGAATAACTATAATTTAGAACTCAATAATTACGTTTATATTAACATTGTTCATTGATAGGGTACATCTTTTCAAATTCATAAAAAACATAATTTTTTGATGAATAAAACTTAAGTCAATTGCAAATACTTTTATTCACTATAAATAAACTAGGTTATCAGAAAACTAGAGTTTAAACCCAATAAATACCCTTATATGAAAATTTCTTGGCGTTGGGGTACATCTTTTCAAATAAATAAAAAACATAATTTGTTGATGAATACAATTTTGGTCAATTGCAAATACACTTATCAACTAAAATGAAACTAGGTTTTCAGAAAGCTAGAGTATAAAACCCAATAATTATGCTTATATGAACATTTTTTAGCGTTAGGGTAAAACTAGAATTTAGAACTCAATTATTACCTTTATATTAACATTGTTCATTGATAGGGTACATCTTTTCAAATTAATAAAAAACATAATTTTTTGATGAATTAAACTTTAATCAATTGCAAATACTTTTATTCACTATTAATAAACTAGTTTATCAGAAAACTAGAGTTTAAAGCCCAATTATTGCGCATATATGAACATTTTTTAGTGTTAGGGTACAGCATTTCAAATTAATAAAAAACATAATTTGTTGATGAATACAATTTTAGTCAATTGCAAATACACTTATCCACTATAAATAAACGAGGTTTTCAGAAAACTAGAGTTTAAAACCCAATAATTACGCTTATATGAAAATTTCTTAGCGTTGGGGTACATCTTTTCAAATTAACAAAAAACATAATTTTTTGATGAATAAAACTTAAGTCAATTGCAAATACTTTTATTCACTATAAATAAACTAGGTTATCAGAAAACTAGAGTTTAAACCCAATAATTACCCTTATATGAAAATTTTTTAGCGTTGGGGTACATCTTTTCAAATAAATAAAAAACATAATTTGTTGATGAATACAATTTTATTCAATTGCAAATACACTTATCAACTAAAATGAAACTAGGTTTTCAGAAAACTAGAGTATAAAACTCAATAATTACGCTTATATTAACATTTTTTAGCGTTGGGGTAAAACTAGAATTTAGAACTCAATTATTACCTTTATATTAACATTGTTCATTGATAGGGTACATCTTTTCAAATTAATAAAAAACATAATTTGTTGATGAATAAGACTTAAGTCAATTGCTAATACATTAGTCACCTATAGATAGATCAGTAGAAGGAATACTATAATTTAGAACTCAATTATTACGTTTATATTAACATTGTTCATTGATTAATTAGAAAAGATGTACCCTACATCTTTTCTAATTAATAAAAAACATAACTTTTTGATGAATAAAACTTAAGTCAATTGCAAATACTTTTATTCACTCTAAATAAACTAGGTTATCAGAAAACTAGAGTTTAAAGCCCAATAATTGCGTATATATGAAAATTTTTTAGTGTTAGGGTACATTTTTTCAAATTTATAAAAAACATAATTTTTTGATGAATAAAACTTTAGTCAATTGCTAATACATTAGTCACCTATAGATAGATTAGTAGAAGGAATAACTATAATTTAGAACTCAATAATTACGTTTATATTAACATTGTTCATTGATAGGGTACATCTTTTCAAATTAATAAAAAACATAATTTTTTGATGAATAAAACTTAAGTCAATTGCAAATACTTTTATTCACTATAAATAAACTAGGTTATCAGAAAACTAGAGTTTAAACCCATTAAATACCCTTATATGAAAATTTCTTAGCGTTGGGGTACATCTTTTCAAATAAATAAAAAACATAATTTGTTGATGAATACAATTTTGGTCAATTGCAAATACACTTATCAACTAAAATGAAACTAGGTTTTCAGAAAGCTAGAGTATAAAACCCAATAATTACGCTTATATGAACATTTTTTAGCGTTGGGGTAAAACTAGAATTTAGAACTCAATTATTACCTTTATATTAACATTGTTCATTGATAGGGTACATCTTTTCAAATTAATAAAAAACATAATTTGTTGATGAATAAAACTTTAGTCAATTGCTAATACATTAGTCACCTATAGATAGATTAGTAGAAGGAATAACTATAATTTAGAACTCAATAATTACGTTTATATTAACATTGTTCATTGATAGGGTACATCTTTTCAAATTAATAAAAAACATAATTTTTTGATGAATAAAACTTAAGTCAATTGCAAATACTTTTATTCACTATAAATAAACTAGGTTATCAGAAAACTAGAGTTTAAACCCAATAAATACCCTTATATGAAAATTTCTTGGCGTTGGGGTACATCTTTTCAAATAAATAAAAAACATAATTTGTTGATGAATACAATTTTGGTCAATTGCAAATACACTTATCAACTAAAATGAAACTAGGTTTTCAGAAAGCTAGAGTATAAAACCCAATAATTATGCTTATATGAACATTTTTTAGCGTTAGGGTAAAACTAGAATTTAGAACTCAATTATTACCTTTATATTAACATTGTTCATTGATAGGGTACATCTTTTCAAATTAATAAAAAACATAATTTTTTGATGAATTAAACTTTAATCAATTGCAAATACTTTTATTCACTATTAATAAACTAGTTTATCAGAAAACTAGAGTTTAAAGCCCAATTATTGCGCATATATGAACATTTTTTAGTGTTAGGGTACAGCATTTCAAATTAATAAAAAACATAATTTGTTGATGAATACAATTTTAGTCAATTGCAAATACACTTATCCACTATAAATAAACGAGGTTTTCAGAAAACTAGAGTTTAAAACCCAATAATTACGCTTATATGAAAATTTCTTAGCGTTGGGGTACATCTTTTCAAATTAATAAAAAACATAATTTTTTGATGAATAAAACTTAAGTCAATTGCAAATACTTTTATTCACTATAAATAAACTCGGTTATCAGAAAACTAGAGTTTAAACCCAATAAATACCCTTATATGAAAATTTCTTGGCGTTGGGGTACATCTTTTCAAATAAATAAAAAAATAATTTGTTGATGAATACAATTTTGGTCAATTGCAAATACACTTATCAACTAAAATGAAACTAGGTTTTCAGAAAGCTAGAGTATAAAACCCAATAATTATGCTTATATGAACATTTTTTAGCGTTGGGGTAAAACTAGAATTTAGAACTCAATTATTACCTTTATATTAACATTGTTCATTGATAGGGTACATCTTTTCAAATTAATAAAAAACATAATATTTTGATGAATTAAACTTTAATCAATTGCAAATACTTTTATTCACTGTTAATAAACTAGTTTATCAGAAAACTAGAGTTTAAAGCCCAATTATTGCGCATATATGAACATTTTTTAGTGTTAGGGTACAGCATTTCAAATTAATAAAAAACATAATTTGTTGATGAATAAAATTTTAGTCAATTGCAAATACACTTATCCACTATAAATAAACGAGGTTTTCAGAAAACTAGAGTTTAAAACCCAATAATTACGCTTATATGAAAATTTCTTAGCGTTGGGGTACATCTTTTCAAATTAATAAAAAACATAATTTTTTGATGAATAAAACTTAAGTCAATTGCAAATACTTTTATTCACTATAAATAAACTAGGTTATCAGAAAACTAGAGTTTAAACCCAATAATTACCCTTATATGAAAATTTTTTAGCGTTGGGGTACATCTTTTCAAATAAATAAAAAACATAATTTGTTGATGAATACAATTTTATTCAATTGCAAATACACTTATCAACTAAAATGAAACTAGGTTTTCAGAAAACTAGAGTATAAAACCCAATAATTACGCTTATATTAACATTTTTTAGCGTTGGGGTAAAACTAGAATTTAGAACTCAATTATTACCTTTATATTAACATTGTTCATTGATAGGGTACATCTTTTCAAATTAATAAAAAACATAATTTGTTGATGAATAAGACTTAAGTCAATTGCTAATACATTAGTCACCTATAGATAGATCAGTAGAAGGAATACTATAATTTAGAACTCAATTATTACGTTTATATTAACATTGTTCATTGATAGGGTACATCTTTTCTAATTAATAAAAAACATAACTTTTTGATGAATAAAACTTAAGTCAATTGCAAATACTTTTATTCACTCTAAATAAACTAGGTTATCAGAAAACTAGAGTTTAAAGCCCAATAATTGCGTATATATGAAAATTTTTTAGTGGTAGGGTACATTTTTTCAAATTTATAAAAAACATAATTTTTTGATGAATAAAACTGAAGTCAATTGCAAATACTTTTATTCACTCTAAATAAAATAGGTTATCGGAAAACTAGAGTTGAAAGCCCAATAATTGCGCATATATGAACATTTTTTAGTGTTGGGGTACATCTTTTCAAATTAATAAAAAACATAATTTGTTGATGAATAAAACTTTAGTCAATTGCTAATACATCAGTCACCTATAGATAGATTAGTAGAAGGAATAACTATAATTTAGAACTCAATAATTACGTTTATATTAACATTGTTCATTGATAGGGTACATCTTTTCAAATTAATAAAAAACATAATTTTTTGATGAATAAAACTTAAGTCAATTGCAAATACTTTTATTCACTATAAATAAACTAGGTTATCAGAAAACTAGAGTTTAAACCCATTAAATACCCTTATATGAAAATTTCTTAGCGTTGGGGTACATCTTTTCAAATAAATAAAAAACATAATTTGTTGATGAATACAATTTTGGTCAATTGCAAATACACTTATCAACTAAAATGAAACTAGGTTTTCAGAAAGCTAGAGTATAAAACCCAATAATTACGCTTATATGAACATTTTTTAGCGTTGGGGTAAAACTAGAATTTAGAACTCAATTATTACCTTTATATTAACATTGTTCATTGTTAGGGTACATCTTTTCAAATTAATAAAAAACATAATTTGTTGATGAATAAGACTTAAGTCAATTGCTAATACATTAGTCACCTATAGATAGATTAGTAGAAGGAATACTATAATTTAGAACTCAATTATTACGTTTATATTAATATTGTTCATTGATAGGGTACATATTTTCTAATTAATAAAAAACATAACTTTTTGATGAATAAAACTTATGTCAATTGCAAATACTTTTATTCACTCTAAATAAACTAGGTTATCAGAAAACTAGAGTTTAAAGCCCAATTATTGCGCATATATGAACATTTTTTAGTGTTAGGGTACAGCATTTCAAATTAATAAAAATCATAATTTGTTGATGAATAAAATTTTAGTCAATTGCAAATACACTTATCCACTATAAATAAACGAGGTTTTCAGAAAACTAGAGTTTAAAACCCAATAATTACGCTTATATGAAAATTTCTTAGCGTTGGGGTACATCTTTTCAAATTAATAAAAAACATAATTTTCTGATGAATAAAACTTAAGTCAATTGCAAATACTTTTATTCACTATAAATAAACTAGGTTATCAGAAAACTAGAGTTTAAACCCAATAAATACCCTTATATGAAAATTTCTTAGCGTTGGGGTACATCTTTTCAAATAAATAAAAAACATAATTTGTTGATGAATACAATTTTGGTCAATTGCAAATACACTTATCAACTAAAATGAAACTAGGTTTTCAGAAAGCTAGAGTATAAAACCCAATAATTACGCTTATATGAACATTTTTTAGCGTTGGGGTAAAACTAGAATTTAGAACTCAATTATTACCTTTATATTAACATTGTTCATTGATAGGGTACATCTTTTCAAATTAATAAAAAACATAATTTTTTGATGAATTAAACTTTAATCAATTGCAAATACTTTTATTCACTATAAATAAACGAGGTTTTCAGAAAACTAGAGTTTAAAACCCAATAATTACCCTTATATGAAAATTTTTTAGCGTTGGGGTACATCTTTTCAAATAAATAAAAAACATAATTTGTTGATGAATACAATTTTATTCAATTGCAAATACACTTATCAACTAAAATGAAACTAGGTTTTCAGAAAACTAGAGTATAAAACCCAATAATTACGCTTATATTAACATTTTTTAGCGTTGGGGTAAAACTAGAATTTAGAACTCAATTATTACCTTTATATTAACATTGTTCATTGATAGGGTACATCTTTTCAAATTAATAAAAAACATAATTTGTTGATGAATAAGACTTAAGTCAATTGCTAATACATTAGTCACCTATAGATAGATCAGTAGAAGGAATACTATAATTTAGAACTCAATTATTACGTTTATATTAACATTGTTCATTGATAGGGTACATCTTTTCTTATTAATAAAAAACATAACTTTTTGATGAATAAAACTTAAGTCAATTGCAAATACTTTTATTCACTCTAAATAAACTAGGTTATCAGAAAACTAGAGTTTAAAGCCCAATAATTGCGTATATATGAAAATTTTTTAGTGGTAGGGTACATTTTTTCAAATTTATAAAAAACATAATTTTTTGATGAATAAAACTGAAGTCAATTGCAAATACTTTTATTCACTCTAAATAAAATAGGTTATCGGAAAACTAGAGTTGAAAGCCCAATAATTGCGCATATATGAACATTTTTTAGTGTTGGGGTACATCTTTTCAAATTAATAAAAAACATAATTTGTTGATGAATAAAACTTTAGTCAATTGCTAATACATTAGTAACCTATAGATAGATTAGTAGAAGGAATAACTATAATTTAGAACTCAATAATTACGTTTATATTAACATTGTTCATTGATAGGGTACATCTTTTCAAATTAATAAAAAACATAATTTTTTGATGAATAAAACTTAAGTCAATTGCAAATACTTTTATTCACTATAAATAAACTAGGTTATCAGAAAACTAGAGTTTAAACCCATTAAATACCCTTATATGAAAATTTCTTAGCGTTGGGGTACATCTTTTCAAATAAATAAAAAACATAATTTGTTGATGAATACAATTTTGGTCAATTGCAAATACACTTATCAACTAAAATGAAACTAGGTTTTCAGAAAGCTAGAGTATAAAACCCAATTATTACGCTTATATGAACATTTTTTAGCGTTGGGGTAAAACTAGAATTTAGAACTCAATTATTACCTTTATATTATCATTGTTCATTGATAGGGTACATCTTTTCAAATTAATAAAAAACATAATTTGTTGATGAATAAGACTTAAGTCAATTGCTAATACATTAGTCACCTATAGATAGATTAGTAGAAGGAATAACTATAATTTAGAACTCAATAATTACGTATATATTAACATTGTTCATTGATAGGGTACATATTTTCTAATTAATAAAAAACATAACTTTTTGATGAATAAAACTTATGTCAATTGCAAATACTTTTATTCACTCTAAATAAACTAGGTTATCAGAAAACTAGAGTTTAAAGCCCAATTATTGCGCATATATGAACATTTTTTAGTGTTAGGGTACAGCATTTCAAATTAATAAAAAACATAATTTGTTGATGAATAAAATTTTAGTCAATTGCAAATACACTTATCCACTATAAATAAACGAGGTTTTCAGAAAACTAGAGTTTAAAACCCAATAATTACGCTTATATGAAAATTTCTTAGCGTTGGGGTACATCTTTTCAAATTAATAAAAAACATAATTTTTTGATGAATAAAACTTAAGTCAATTGCAAATACTTTTATTCACTATAAATAAACTAGGTTATCAGAAAACTAGAGTTTAAACCCAATAAATACCCTTATATGAAAATTTCTTAGCGTTGGGGTACATCGTTTCAAATAAATAAAAAACATAATTTGTTGATGAATACAATTTTGGTCAATTGCAAATACACTTATCAACTAAAATGAAACTAGGTTTTCAGAAAGCTAGAGTATAAAACCCAATAATTACGCTTATATGAACATTTTTTAGCGTTGGGGTAAAACTAGAATTTAGAACTCAATTATTACCTTTATATTAACATTGTTCATTGATAGGGTACATCTTTTCAAATTAATAAAAAACATAATTTTTTGATGAATTAAACTTTAATCAATTGCAAATACTTTTATTCACTATAAATAAACGAGGTTTTCAGAAAACTAGAGTTTAAAACCCAATAATTACCCTTATATGAAAATTTTTTAGCGTTGGGGTACATCTTTTCAAATAAATAAAAAACATAATTTGTTGATGAATACAATTTTATTCAATTGCAAATACACTTATCAACTAAAATGAAACTAGGTTTTCAGAAAACTAGAGTATAAAACCCAATAATTACGCTTATATTAACATTTTTTAGCGTTGGGGTAAAACTAGAATTTAGAACTCAATTATTACCTTTATATTAACATTGTTCATTGATAGGGTACATCTTTTCAAATTAATAAAAAACATAATTTGTTGATGAATAAGACTTAAGTCAATTGCTAATACATTAGTCACCTATAGATAGATCAGTAGAAGGAATACTATAATTTAGAACTCAATTATTACGTTTATATTAACATTGTTCATTGATAGGGTACATCTTTTCTAATTAATAAAAAACATAACTTTTTGATGAATAAAACTTAAGTCAATTGCAAATACTTTTATTCACTCTAAATAAACTAGGTTATCAGAAAACTAGAGTTTAAAGCCCAATAATTGCGTATATATGAAAATTTTTTAGTGGTAGGGTACATTTTTTCAAATTTATAAAAAACATAATTTTTTGATGAATAAAACTGAAGTCAATTGCAAATACTTTTATTCACTCTAAATAAAATAGGTTATCGGAAAACTAGAGTTGAAAGCCCAATAATTGCGCATATATGAACATTTTTTAGTGTTGGGGTACATCTTTTCAAATTAATAAAAAACATAATTTGTTGATGAATAAAACTTTAGTCAATTGCTAATACATTAGTAACCTATAGATAGATTAGTAGAAGGAATAACTATAATTTAGAACTCAATAATTACGTTTATATTAACATTGTTCATTGATAGGGTACATCTTTTCAAATTAATAAAAAACATAATTTTTTGATGAATAAAACTTAAGTCAATTGCAAATACTTTTATTCACTATAAATAAACTAGGTTATCAGAAAACTAGAGTTTAAACCCATTAAATACCCTTATATGAAAATTTCTTAGCGTTGGGGTACATCTTTTCAAATAAATAAAAAACATAATTTGTTGATGAATACAATTTTGGTCAATTGCAAATACACTTATCAACTAAAATGAAACTAGGTTTTCAGAAAGCTAGAGTATAAAACCCAATAATTACGCTTATATGAACATTTTTTAGCGTTGGGGTAAAACTAGAATTTAGAACTCAATTATTACCTTTATATTATCATTGTTCATTGATAGGGTACATCTTTTCAAATTAATAAAAAACATAATTTGTTGATGAATAAGACTTAAGTCAATTGCTAATACATTAGTCACCTATAGATAGATTAGTAGAAGGAATAACTATAATTTAGAACTCAATAATTACGTATATATTAACATTGTTCATTGATAGGGTACATATTTTCTAATTAATAAAAAACATAACTTTTTGATGAATATAACTTATGTCAATTGCAAATAATTTTATTCACTCTAAATAAACTAGGTTATCAGAAAACTAGAGTTTAAAGCCCAATTATTGCGCATATATGAACATTTTTTAGTGTTAGGGTACAGCATTTCAAATTAATAAAAAACATAATTTGTTGATGAATAAAATTTTAGTCAATTGCAAATACACTTATCCACTATAAATAAACGAGGTTTTCAGAAAACTAGAGTTTAAAACCCAATAATTACGCTTATATGAAAATTTCTTAGCGTTGGGGTACATATTTTCAAATTAATAAAAAACATAATTTTTTGATGAATAAAACTTAAGTCAATTGCAAATACTTTTATTCACTATAAATAAACTAGGTTATCAGAAAACTAGAGTTTAAACCCAATAATTACCCTTATATGAAAATTTTTTAGCGTTGGGGTACATCTTTTCAAATAAATAAAAAACATAATTTGTTGATGAATACAATTTTATTCAATTGCAAATACACTTATCAACTAAAATGAAACTAGGTTTTCAGAAAACTAGAGTATAAAACCCAATAATTACGCTTATATTAACATTTTTTAGCATTGGGGTAAAACTAGAATTTAGAACTCAATTATTACCTTTATATTAACATTGTTCATTGATAGGGTACATCTTTTCAAATTAATAAAAAACATAATTTGTTGATGAATAAGACTTAAGTCAATTGCTAATACATTAGTCACCTATAGATAGATCAGTAGAAGGAATACTATAATTTAGAACTCAATTATTACGTTTATATTAACATTGTTCATTGATAGGGTACATCTTTTCTAATTAATAAAAAACATAACTTTTTGATGAATAAAACTGAAGTCAATTGCAAATACTTTTATTCACTCTAAATAAAATAGGTTATCGGAAAACTAGAGTTGAAAGCCCAATAATTGCGCATATATGAACATTTTTTAGTGTTGGGGTACATCTTTTCAAATTAATAAAAAACATAATTTGTTGATGAATAAAACTTTAGTCAATTGCTAATACATTAGTCACCTATAGATAGATTAGTAGAAGGAATAACTATAATTTAGAACTCAATAATTACGTTTATATTAACATTGTTCATTGATAGGGTACATCTTTTCAAATTAATAAAAAACATAATTTTTTGATGAATAAAACTTAAGTCAATTGCAAATACTTTTATTCACTATAAATAAACTAGGTTATCAGAAAACTAGAGTTTAAACCCATTAAATACCCTTATATGAAAATTTCTTAGCGTTGGGGTACATCTTTTCAAATAAATAAAAAACATAATTTGTTGATGAATACAATTTTGGTCAATTGCAAATACACTTATCAACTAAAATGAAACTAGGTTTTCAGAAAGCTAGAGTATAAAACCCAATAATTACGCTTATATGAACATTTTTTAGCGTTGGGGTAAAACTAGAATTTAGAACTCAATTATTACGTTTATATTAACATTGTTCATTGATAGGGTACATATTTTCTAATTAATAAAAAACATAACTTTTTGATGAATAAAACTTATGTCAATTGCAAATACTTTTATTCACTCTAAATAAACTAGGTTATCAGAAAACTAGAGTTTAAAGCCCAATTATTGCGCATATATGAACATTTTTTAGTGTTAGGGTACAGCATTTCAAATTAATAAAAAACATAATTTGTTGATGAATAAAATTTTAGTCAATTGCAAATACACTTATCCACTATAAATAAACTAGGTTATCAGAAAACTAGAGTTTAAACCCAATAAATACCCTTATATGAAAATTTCTTAGCGTTGGGGTACATCTTTTCAAATAAATAAAAAACATAATTTGTTGATGAATAAAATTTTGGTCAATTGCAAATACACTTATCAACTAAAATGAAACTAGGTTTTCAGAAAGCTAGAGTATAAAACCCAATAATTACGCTTATATGAACATTTTTTAGCGTTGGGGTAAAACTAGAATTTAGAACTCAATTATTACCTTTATATTAACATTGTTCATTGATAGGGTACATCTTTTCAAATTAATAAAAAACATAATTTTTTGATGAATTAAACTTTAATCAATTGCAAATACTTTTATTCACTATTAATAAACTAGTTTTACAGAAAACTAGAGTTTAAAGCCCAATTATTGCGCATATATGAACATTTTTTAGTGTTAGGGTACAGCATTTCAAATTAATAAAAAACATAATTTGTTGATGAATAAAATTTTAGTCAATTGCAAATACACTTATCCACTATAAATAAACGAGGTTTTCAGAAAACTAGAGTTTAAAACCCAATAATTACGCTTATATGAAAATTTCTTAGCGTTGGGGTACATATTTTCAAATTAATAAAAAACATAATTTTTTGATGAATAAAACTTAAGTCAATTGCAAATACTTTTATTCACTATAAATAAACTAGGTTATCAGAAAACTAGAGTTTAAACCCAATAATTACCCTTATATGAAAATTTTTTAGCGTTGGGTACATCTTTTCAAATAAATAAAAAACATAATTTGTTGATGAATACAATTTTATTCAATTGCAAATACACTTATCAACTAAAATGAAACTAGGTTTTCAGAAAACTAGAGTATAAAACCCAATAATTACGCTTATATTAACATTTTTTAGCGTTGGGGTAAAACTAGAATTTAGAACTCAATTATTACCTTTATATTAACATTGTTCATTGATAGGGTACATCTTTTCAAATTAATAAAAAACATAATTTTTTGATGAATTAAACTTTAATCAATTGCAAATACTTTTATTCACTATTAATAAACTAGTTTTACAGAAAACTAGAGTTTAAAGCCCAATTATTGCGCATATATGAACATTTTTTAGTGTTAGGGTACAGCATTTCAAATTAATAAAAAACATAATTTGTTGATGAATAAAATTTTAGTCAATTGCAAATACACTTATCCACTATAAATAAACGAGGTTTTCAGAAAACTAGAGTTTAAAACCCAATAATTACGCTTATATGAAAATTTCTTAGCGTTGGGGTACATATTTTCAAATTAATAAAAAACATAATTTTTTGATGAATAAAACTTAAGTCAATTGCAAATACTTTTATTCACTATAAATAAACTAGGTTATCAGAAAACTAGAGTTTAAACCCAATAATTACCCTTATATGAAAATTTTTTAGCGTTGGGTACATCTTTTCAAATAAATAAAAAACATAATTTGTTGATGAATACAATTTTATTCAATTGCAAATGCACTTATCAACTAAAATGAAACTAGGTTTTCAGAAAACTAGAGTATAAAACCCAATAATTACGCTTATATTAACATTTTTTAGCGTTGGGGTAAAACTAGAATTTAGAACTCAATTATTACCTTTATATTAACATTGTTCATTGATAGGGTACATCTTTTCAAATTAATAAAAAACATAATTTGTTGATGAATAAGACTTAATTCAATTGCTAATACATTAGTCACCTATAGATAGATCAGTAGAAGGAATACTATAATTTAGAACTCAATTATTACGTTTATATTAACATTGTTCATTGATAGGGTACATCTTTTCTAATTAATAAAAAACATAACTTTTTGATGAATAAAACTTAAGTCAATTGCAAATACTTTTATTCACTCTAAATAAACTAGGTTATCAGAAAACTAGAGTTTAAAGCCCAATAATTGCGTATATATGAAAATTTTTTAGTGTTAGGGTACATTTTTTCAAATTTATAAAAAACATAATTTTTTGATGAATAAAACTGAAGTCAATTGCAAATACTTTTATTCACTCTAAATAAACTAGGTTATCAGAAAACTAGAGTTTAAAGCCCAATTATTGCGCATATATGAACATTTTTTAGTGTTAGGGTACAGCATTTCAAATTAATAAAAAACATAATTTGTTGATGAATAAAATTTTAGTCAATTGCAAATACACTTATCCACTATAAATAAACGAGGTTTTCAGAAAACTAGAGTTTAAAACCCAATAATTACGCTTATATGAAAATTTCTTAGCGTTGGGGTACATCTTTTCAAATTAATAAAAAACATAATTTTTTGATGAATTAAACTTTAATCAATTGCAAATACTTTTATTCACTATTAATAAACTAGTTTTACAGAAAACTAGAGTTTAAAGCCCAATTATTGCGCATATATGAACATTTTTTAGTGTTAGGGTACAGCATTTCAAATTAATAAAAAACATAATTTGTTGATGAATAAAATTTTAGTCAATTGCAAATACACTTATCCACTATAAATAAACGAGGTTTTCAGAAAACTAGAGTTTAAAACCCAATAATTACGCTTATATGAAAATTTCTTAGCGTTGGGGTACATATTTTCAAATTAATAAAAAACATAATTTTTTGATGAATAAAACTTAAGTCAATTGCAAATACTTTTATTCACTATAAATAAACTAGGTTATCAGAAAACTAGAGTTTAAACCCAATAATTACCCTTATATGAAAATTTTTTAGCGTTGGGTACATCTTTTCAAATAAATAAAAAACATAATTTGTTGATGAATACAATTTTATTCAATTGCAAATACACTTATCAACTAAAATGAAACTAGGTTTTCAGAAAACTAGAGTATAAAACCCAATAATTACGCTTATATTAACATTTTTTAGCGTTGGGGTAAAACTAGAATTTAGAACTCAATTATTACCTTTATATTAACATTGTTCATTGATAGGGTACATCTTTTCAAATTAATAAAAAACATAATTTGTTGATGAATAAGACTTAATTCAATTGCTAATACATTAGTCACCTATAGATAGATCAGTAGAAGGAATACTATAATTTAGAACTCAATTATTACGTTTATATTAACATTGTTCATTGATAGGGTACATCTTTTCTAATTAATAAAAAACATAACTTTTTGATGAATAAAACTTAAGTCAATTGCAAATACTTTTATTCACTCTAAATAAACTAGGTTATCAGAAAACTAGAGTTTAAAGCCCAATAATTGCGTATATATGAAAATTTTTTAGTGTTAGGGTACATTTTTTCAAATTTATAAAAAACATAATTTTTTGATGAATAAAACTGAAGTCAATTGCAAATACTTTTATTCACTCTAAATAAACTAGGTTATCAGAAAACTAGAGTTTAAAGCCCAATTATTGCGCATATATGAACATTTTTTAGTGTTAGGGTACAGTATTTCAAATTAATAAAAAACATAATTTGTTGATGAATAAAATTTTAGTCAATTGCAAATACACTTATCCACTATAAATAAACGAGGTTTTCAGAAAACTAGAGTTTAAAACCCAATAATTACGCTTATATGAAAATTTCTTAGCGTTGGGGTACATCTTTTCAAATTAATAAAAAACATAATTTTCTGATGAATAAAACTTAAGTCAATTGCAAATACTTTTATTCACTATAAATAAACTAGGTTATCAGAAAACTAGAGTTTAAACCCAATAAATACCCTTATATGAAAATTTCTTAGCGTTGGGGTACATCTTTTCAAATAAATAAAAAACATAATTTGTTGATGAATAAAATTTTGGTCAATTGCAAATACACTTATCAACTAAAATGAAACTAGGTTTTCAGAAAGCTAGAGTATAAAACCCAATAATTACGCTTATATGAACATTTTTTAGCGTTGGGGTAAAACTAGAATTTAGAACTCAATTATTACCTTTATATTAACATTGTTCATTGATAGGGTACATCTTTTCAAATTAATAAAAAACATAATTTTTTGATGAATTAAACTTTAATCAATTGCAAATACTTTTATTCACTATTAATAAACTAGTTTTACAGAAAACTAGAGTTTAAAGCCCAATTATTGCGCATATATGAACATTTTTTAGTGTTAGGGTACAGCATTTCAAATTAATAAAAAACATAATTTGTTGATGAATAAAATTTTAGTCAATTGCAAATACACTTATCCACTATAAATAAACGAGGTTTTCAGAAAACTAGAGTTTAAAACCCAATAATTACGCTTATATGAAAATTTCTTAGCGTTGGGGTACATATTTTCAAATTAATAAAAAACATAATTTTTTGATGAATAAAACTTAAGTCAATTGCAAATACTTTTATTCACTATAAATAAACTAGGTTATCAGAAAACTAGAGTTTAAACCCAATAATTACCCTTATATGAAAATTTTTTAGCGTTGGGTACATCTTTTCAAATAAATAAAAAACATAATTTGTTGATGAATACAATTTTATTCAATTGCAAATACACTTATCAACTAAAATGAAACTAGGTTTTCAGAAAACTAGAGTATAAAACCCAATAATTACGCTTATATTAACATTTTTTAGCGTTGGGGTAAAACTAGAATTTAGAACTCAATTATTACCTTTATATTAACATTGTTCATTGATAGGGTACATCTTTTCAAATTAATAAAAAACATAATTTGTTGATGAATAAGACTTAATTCAATTGCTAATACATTAGTCACCTATAGATAGATCAGTAGAAGGAATACTATAATTTAGAACTCAATTATTACGTTTATATTAACATTGTTCATTGATAGGGTACATCTTTTCTAATTAATAAAAAACATAACTTTTTGATGAATAAAACTTAAGTCAATTGCAAATACTTTTATTCACTCTAAATAAACTAGGTTATCAGAAAACTAGAGTTTAAAGCCCAATAATTGCGTATATATGAAAATTTTTTAGTGTTAGGGTACATTTTTTCAAATTTATAAAAAACATAATTTTTTGATGAATAAAACTGAAGTCAATTGCAAATACTTTTATTCACTCTAAATAAACTAGGTTATCAGAAAACTAGAGTTTAAAGCCCAATTATTGCGCATATATGAACATTTTTTAGTGTTAGGGTACAGTATTTCAAATTAATAAAAAACATAATTTGTTGATGAATAAAATTTTAGTCAATTGCAAATACACTTATCCACTATAAATAAACGAGGTTTTCAGAAAACTAGAGTTTAAAACCCAATAATTACGCTTATATGAAAATTTCTTAGCGTTGGGGTACATCTTTTCAAATTAATAAAAAACATAATTTTCTGATGAATAAAACTTAAGTCAATTGCAAATACTTTTATTCACTATAAATAAACTAGGTTATCAGAAAACTAGAGTTTAAACCCAATAAATACCCTTATATGAAAATTTCTTAGCGTTGGGGTACATCTTTTCAAATAAATAAAAAACATAATTTGTTGATGAATAAAATTTTGGTCAATTGCAAATACACTTATCAACTAAAATGAAACTAAGTTTTCAGAAAGCTAGAGTATAAAACCCAATAATTACGCTTATATGAACATTTTTTAGCGTTGGGGTAAAACTAGAATTTAGAACTCAATTATTACCTTTATATTAACATTGTTCATTGATAGGGTACATCTTTTCAAATTAATAAAAAACATAATTTTTTGATGAATTAAACTTTAATCAATTGCAAATACTTTTATTCACTATTAATAAACTAGTTTTACAGAAAACTAGAGTTTAAAGCCCAATTATTGCGCATATATGAACATTTTTTAGTGTTAGGGTACAGCATTTCAAATTAATAAAAAACATAATTTGTTGATGAATAAAATTTTAGTCAATTGCAAATACACTTATCCACTATAAATAAACGAGGTTTTCAGAAAACTAGAGTTTAAAACCCAATAATTACGCTTATATGAAAATTTCTTAGCGTTGGGGTACATATTTTCAAATTAATAAAAAACATAATTTTTTGATGAATAAAACTTAAGTCAATTGCAAATACTTTTATTCACTATAAATAAACTAGGTTATCAGAAAACTAGAGTTTAAACCCAATAATTACCCTTATATGAAAATTTTTTAGCGTTGGGTACATCTTTTCAAATAAATAAAAAACATAATTTGTTGATGAATACAATTTTATTCAATTGCAAATACACTTATCAACTAAAATGAAACTAGGTTTTCAGAAAACTAGAGTATAAAACCCAATAATTACGCTTATATTAACATTTTTTAGCGTTGGGGTAAAACTAGAATTTAGAACTCAATTATTACCTTTATATTAACATTGTTCATTGATAGGGTACATCTTTTCAAATTAATAAAAAACATAATTTGTTGATGAATAAGACTTAAGTCAATTGCTAATACATTAGTCACCTATAGATAGATCAGTAGAAGGAATACTATAATTTAGAACTCAATCATTACGTTTATATTAACATTGTTCATTGATAGGGTACATCTTTTCTAATTAATAAAAAACATAACTTTTTGATGAATAAAACTTAAGTCAATTGCAAATACTTTTATTCACTCTAAATAAACTAGGTTATCAGAAAACTAGAGTTTAAAGCCCAATAATTGCGTATATATGAAAATTTTTTAGTGTTAGGGTACATTTTTTCAAATTTATAAAAAACATAATTTTTTGATGAATAAAACTGAAGTCAATTGCAAATACTTTTATTCACTCTAAATAAAATAGGTTATCGGAAAACTAGAGTTGAAAGCCCAATAATTGCGCATATATGAACATTTTTTAGTGTTGGGGTACATCTTTTCAAATTAATAAAAAACATAATTTGTTGATGAATAAAACTTTAGTCAATTGCTAATACATTAGTCACCTATAGATAGATTAGTAGAAGGAATAACTATAATTTAGAACTCAATAATTACGTTTATATTAACATTGTTCATTGATAGGGTACATCTTTTCAAATTAATAAAAAACATAATTTTTTGATGAATAAAACTTAAGTCAATTGCAAATACTTTTATTCACTATAAATAAACTAGGTTATCAGAAAACTGAGTTTAAACCCATTAAATACCCTTATATGAAAATTTCTTAGCGTTGGGGTACATCTTTTCAAATAAATAAAAAACATAATTTGTTGATGAATACAATTTTGGTCAATTGCAAATACACTTATCAACTAAAATGAAACTAGGTTTTCAGAAAGCTAGAGTATAAAACCCAATAATTACGCTTATATGAACATTTTTTAGCGTTGGGGTAAAACTAGAATTTAGAACTCAATTATTACCTTTATATTAACATTGTTCATTGATAGGGTACATCTTTTCAAATTAATAAAAAACATAATTTTTTGATGAATTAAACTTTAATCAATTGCAAATACTTTTATTCACTATTAATAAACTAGTTTATCAGAAAACTAGAGTTTAAAGCCCAATTATTGCGCATATATGAACATTTTTTAGTGTTAGGGTACAGCATTTCAAATTAATAAAAAACACAATTTGTTGATGAATAAAATTTTAGTCAATTGCAAATACACTTATCCACTATAAATAAACGAGGTTTTCAGAAAACTAGAGTTTAAAACCCAATAATTACGCTTATATGAAAATTTCTTAGCGTTGGGGTACATCTTTTCAAATTAATAAAAAACATAATTTTCTGATGAATAAAACTTAAGTCAATTGCAAATACTTTTATTCACTATAAATAAACTAGGTTATCAGAAAACTAGAGTTTAAACCCAATAAATACCCTTATATGAAAATTTCTTAGCGTTGGGGTACATCTTTTCAAATAAATAAAAAACATAATTTGTTGATGAATACAATTTTATTCAATTGCAAATACACTTATCAACTAAAATGAAACTAGGTTTTCAGAAAACTAGAGTATAAAACCCAATAATTACGCTTATATTAACATTTTTTAGCGTTGGGGTAAAACTAGAATTTAGAACTCAATTATTACCTTTATATTAACATTGTTCATTGATAGGGTACATCTTTTCAAATTAATAAAAAACATAATTTGTTGATGAATAAGACTTAAGTCAATTGCTAATACATTAGTCACCTATAGATAGATTAGTAGAAGGAATACTATAATTTAGAACTCAATTATTACGTTTATATTAACATTGTTCATTGATAGGGTACATCTTTTCTAATTAATAAAAAACATAACTTTTTGATGAATAAAACTTAAGTCAATTGCAAATACTTTTATTCACTCTAAATAAACTAGGTTATCAGAAAACTAGAGTTGAAAGCCCAATAATTGCGCATATATGAACATTTTTTAGTGTTGGGGTACATCTTTTCAAATTAATAAAAAACATAATTTGTTGATGAATAAAACTTTTGTCAATTGCTAATACATTAGTCACTTATAGATAGATAAGTAGAAGGAATAACTATTATTTAGAACTCAATAATTACGTTTATATTAACATTGTTCATTGATAGGGTACATCTTTTCAAATTAATAAAAAACATAATTTTCTGATGAATAAAACTTAAGTCAATTGCAAATACTTTTATTCACTATAAATAAACTAGGTTATCAGAAAACTAGAGTTTAAACCCATTAAATACCCTTATATGAACATTTTTTAGCGTTGGGGTAAAACTAGAATTTAGAACTCAATTATTACCTTTATATTAACATTGTTCATTGATAGGGTACATCTTTTCAAATTAATAAAAAACATAATTTTTTGATGAATAAAACTTTAATCAATTGCAAATACTTTTATTCACTATTAATAAACTAGTTTATCAGAAAACTAGAGTTTAAAGCCCAATTATTGCGCATATATGAACATTTTTTAGTGTTAGGGTACATCTTTTCTAATTAATAAAAAACATAACTTTTTGATGAATAAAACTTAAGTCAATTGCAAATACTTTTATTCACTCTAAATAAACTAGGTTATCAGAAAACTAGAGTTTAAAGCCCAATAATTGCGTATATATGAAAATTTTTTAGTGTTAGGGTACATTTTTTCAAATTTATAAAAAACATAATTTTTTGATGAATAAAACTGAAGTCAATTGCAAATACTTTTATTCACTCTAAATAAAATAGGTTATCGGAAAACTAGAGTTGAAAGCCCAATAATTGCGCATATATGAACATTTTTTAGTGTTGGGGTACATCTTTTCAAATTAATAAAAAACATAATTTGTTGATGAATAAAACTTTAGTCAATTGCTAATACATTAGTCACCTATAGATAGATTAGTAGAAGGAATAACTATAATTTAGAACTCAATAATTACGTTTATATTAACATTGTTCATTGATAGGGTACATCTTTTCAAATTAATAAAAAACATAATTTTTTGATGAATAAAACTTAAGTCAATTGCAAATACTTTTATTCACTATAAATAAACTAGGTTATCAGAAAACTAGAGTTTAAACCCATTAAATATCCTTATATGAAAATTTCTTAGCGTTGGGGTACATCTTTTCAAATAAATAAAAAACATAATTTGTTGATGAATACAATTTTGGTCAATTGCAAATACACTTATCAACTAAAATGAAACTAGGTTTTCAGAAAGCTAGAGTATAAAACCCAATAATTACGCTTATATGAACATTTTTTAGCGTTGGGGTAAAACTAGAATTTAGAACTCAATTATTACCTTTATATTAACATTGTTCATTGATAGGGTACATCTTTTCAAATTAATAAAAAACATAATTTTTTGATGAATTAAACTTTAATCAATTGCAAATACTTTTATCCACTATTAATAAACTAGTTTATCAGAAAACTAGAGTTTAAAGCCCAATTATTGCGCATATATGAACATTTTTTAGTGTTAGGGTACAGCATTTCAAATTAATAAAAAACACAATTTGTTGATGAATAAAATTTTAGTCAATTGCAAATACACTTATCCACTATAAATAAACGAGGTTTTCAGAAAACTAGAGTTTAAAACCCAATAATTACGCTTATATGAAAATTTCTTAGCGTTGGGGTACATCTTTTCAAATTAATAAAAAACATAATTTTCTGATGAATAAAACTTAAGTCAATTGCAAATACTTTTATTCACTATAAATAAACTAGGTTATCAGAAAACTAGAGTTTAAACCCAATAATTACCCTTATATGAAAATTTTTTAGCGTTGGGGTACATCTTTTCAAATTAATAAAAAACATAATTTGTTGATGAATAAAACTTTAGTCAATTGCTAATACATTAGTCACCTATAGATAGATTAGTAGAAGGAATAACTATAATTTAGAACTCAATAATTACGTTTATATTAACATTGTTCATTGATAGGGTACATCTTTTCAAATTAATAAAAAACATAATTTTTTGATGAATAAAACTTAAGTCGATTGCAAATACTTTTATTCACTATAAATAAACTAGGTTATCAGAAAACTAGAGTTTAAACCCAATAAATACCCTTATATGAAAATTTCTTAGCGTTGGGGTACATCTTTTCAAATAAATAAAAAACATAATTTGTTGATGAATACAATTTTATTCAATTGCAAATACACTTATCAACTAAAATGAAACTAGGTTTTCAGAAAACTAGAGTATAAAACCCAATAATTACGCTTATATTAACATTTTTTAGCATTGGGGTAAAACTAGAATTTAGAACTCAATTATTACCTTTATATTAACATTGTTCATTGATAGGGTACATCTTTTCAAATTAATAAAAAACATAATTTGTTGATGAATAAGACTTAAGTCAATTGCTAATACATTAGTCACCTATAGATAGATTAGTAGAAGGAATACTATAATTTAGAACTCAATTATTACGTTTATATTAACATTGTTCATTGATAGGGTACATCTTTTCTAATTAATAAAAAACATAACTTTTTGATGAATAAAACTTAAGTCAATTGCAAATACTTTTATTCACTCTAAATAAACTAGGTTATCAGAAAACTAGAGTTGAAAGCCCAATAATTGCGCATATATGAACATTTTTTAGTGTTGGGGTACATCTTTTCAAATTAATAAAAAACATAATTTGTTGATGAATACAATTTTGGTCAATTGCAAATACACTTATCAACTAAAATGAAACTAGGTTTTCAGAAAGCTAGAGTATAAAACCCAATAATTACGCTTATATGAACATTTTTTAGCGTTGGGGTAAAACTAGAATTTAGAACTCAATTATTACCTTTATATTAACATTGTTCATTGATAGGGTACATCTTTTCAAATTAATAAAAAACATAATTTTTTGATGAATTAAACTTTAATCAATTGCAAATACTTTTATTCACTATTAATAAACTAGTTTATCAGAAAACTAGAGTTTAAAGCCCAATTATTGCGCATATATGAACATTTTTTAGTGTTAGGGTACAGCATTTCAAATTAATAAAAAACATAATTTGTTGATGAATAAAATTTTAGTCAATTGCAAATACACTTATCCACTATAAATAAACGAGGTTTTCAGAAAACTAGAGTTTAAAACCCAATAATTACGCTTATATGAAAATTTCTTAGCGTTGGGATACATCTTTTCAAATTAATAAAAAACATAATTTTCTGATGAATAAAACTTAAGTCAATTGCAAATACTTTTATTCACTATAAATAAACTAGGTTATCAGAAAACTAGAGTTTAAACCCAATAATTACCCTTATATGAAAATTTTTTAGCGTTGGGGTACATCTTTTCAAATAAATAAAAAACATAATTTGTTGATGAATAAAACTTAAGTCAATTGCAAATACATTTATTCACTATAAATAAACTAGGTTATCAGAAAACTAGAGTATAAAACCCAATAATTACGCTAATATGAACATTTTTTAGCGTTGGTCTAAAACTAGAATTTAGAACTCAATTATTACGTTTATATTAACATTGTTCATTGATAGGGTACATCTTTTCAAATTAATAAAAACATAATTTGTTGACGAATAAAATTTTAGTCAATTGCAAATACACTTATCCACTATAAATAAACTAGGTTTTCAGAAAACTAGAGTTTAAAACCCAATAATTACGCTTATATGAAAATTTCTTAGCGTTGGGGTACATCTTTTCAAATTAATAAAAAACATATTTTTTTGATGAATAAAACTTTAGTCAATTGCTAATACATTAGTCACCTATAGATAGATAAGTAGAAGGAATAACTATAATTTAGAACTCAATAATTACGTTTATATTAACATTGTTCATTGATAGGGTACATCTTTTCAAATTAATAAAAAACATAATTTTCTGATGAATAAAACTTAAGTCAATTGCAAATACTTTTATTCACTATAAATAAACTAGGTTATCAGAAAACTAGAGTTTAAACCCATTAAATACCCTTATATGAAAATTTCTTAGCGTTGGGGTACATCTTTTCAAATAAATAAAAAACATAATTTGTTGATGAATACAATTTTGGTCAATTGCAAATACACTTATCAACTAAAATGAAACTAGGTTTTCAGAAAGCTAGAGTATAAAACCCAATAATTACGCTTATATGAACATTTTTTAGCGTTGGGGTAAAACTAGAATTTAGAACTCAATTATTACCTTTATATTAACATTGTTCATTGATAGGGTACATCTTTTCAAATTAATAAAAAATATAATTTGTTGATGAATAAGACTTAAGTCAATTGCTAATACATTAGTCACCTATAGATAGATTAGTAGAAGGAATACTATAATTTAGAACTCAATTATTACGTTTATATTAACATTGTTCATTGATAGGGTACATATTTTCTAATTAATAAAAAACATAACTTTTTGATGAATAAAACTTAAGTCAATTGCAAATACTTTTATTCACTCTAAATAAACTAGGTTATCAGAAAACTAGAGTTTAAAGCCCAATAATTGCGTATATATGAAAATTTTTTAGTGTTAGGGTATATTTTTTCAAATTTATAAAAAACATAATTTTTTGATGAATAAAACTGAAGTCAATTGCAAATACTTTTATTCACTCTAAATAAAATAGGTTATCAGAAAACTAGAGTTGAAAGCCCAATAATTGCGCATATATGAACATTTTTTAGTGTTGGTCTAAAACTAGAATTTAGAACTCAATTATTACGTTTATATTAACATTGTTCATTGATATGGTACATCTTTTCAAATTAATAAAAAACATAATTTGTTGATGAATAAAACTTTTGTCAATTGCTAATACATTAGTCACCTATAGATAGATAAGTAGAAGGAATAACTATAATTTAGAACTCAATAATTACGTTTATATTAACATTGTTCATTGATAGGGTACATCTTTTCAATTAATAAAAAACATAATTATCTGATGAATAAAACTTAAGTCAATTGCAAATACTTTTATTCACTATAAATAAACTAGGTTATCAGAAAACTAGAGTTTAAACCCATTAAATACCCTTATATGAAAATTTCTTAGCGTTGGGGTACATCTTTTCAAATAAATAAAAAACATAATTTGTTGATGAATACAATTTTGGTCAATTGCAAATACACTTATCAACTAAAATGTAACTAGGTTTTCAGAAAGCTAGAGTATAAAACCCAATAATTACGCTTATATGAACATTTTTTAGCGTTGGGGTAAAACTAGAATTTAGAACTCAATTATTACCTTTATATTAACATTGTTCATTGATAGGGTACATCTTTTCAAATTAATAAAAAACATAATTTTTTGATGAATAAAACTTTAATCAATTGCAAATACACTTATCCACTATAAATAAACGAGGTTTTCAGAAAACTAGAGTTTAAAACCCAATAATTACGCTTATATGAAAATTTCTTAGCGTTGGGGTACATCTTTTCAAATTAATAAAAAACATAATTTTTTGATGAATAAAACTCAAGTCAATTGCAAATACTTTTATTCACTATAAATAAACTAGTTTATCAGAAAACTAGAGTTTAAAGCCCAATAATTGCGCATATATGAACATTTTTTAGTGTTAGGGTACATCTTTTCAAATTAATAAAAAAAATATTTTTTTGATGAATAAAACTTAAGTCAATTGCAAATACATTTATTCACTATAAATAAACTAGGTTATCAGAAAACTAGAGTATAAAACCCAATAATTACGCTAATATGAACATTTTTTAGCGTTGGTCTAAAACTAGAATTTAGAACTCAATTATTACGTTTATATTAACATCGTTCATTGATAGGGTACATCTTTTCAAATTAATAAAAACATAATTTGTTGATGAATACAATTTTGGTCAATTGCAAATACACTTATCAACTAAAATGAAACTAGGTTTTCAGAAAGCTAGAGTATAAAACCCAATAATTACGCTTATATGAACATTTTTTAGCGTTGGGGTAAAACTAGAATTTAGAACTCAATTATTACCTTTATATTAACATTGTTCATTGATAGGGTACATCTTTTCAAATTAATAAAAAACATAATTTTTTGATGAATAAAACTTTAATCAATTGCAAATACTTTTATTCACTATTAATAAACTAGTTTATCAGAAAACTAGAGTTTAAAGCCCAATTATTGCGCATATATGAACATTTTTTAGTGTTAGGGTACAGCATTTCAAATTAATAAAAAACATAATTTGTTGATGAATAAAATTTTAGTCAATTGCAAATACACTTATCCACTATAAATAAACGAGGTTTTCAGAAAACTAGAGTTTAAAACCCAATAATTACGCTTATATGAAAATTTCTTAGCGTTGGGGTACATCTTTTCAAATTAATAAAAAACATATTTTTTGATGAATAAAACTTTAGTCAATTGCTAATACATTAGTCACCTATAGATAGATTAGTAGAAGGAATACTATAATTTAGAACTCAATTATTACGTTTATATTAACATTGTTCATGGATAGGGTACATCTTTTCAAATTAATAAAAAACATAATTTTTTGATGAATAAAACTTAAGTCAATTGCAAATACTTTTATTCACTATAAATAAACTAGGTTATCAGAAAACTAGAGTTTAAACCCAATAATTACCCTTATATGAAAATTTCTTAGCGTTGTGGTACATCTTTTCAAATAAATAAAAAACATAATTTGTTAATGAATACAATTTTAGTCAATTGCAAATACACTTATCAACTAAAATGAAACTAGGTTTTCAGAAAACTAGAGTATAAAACCCAATAATTTCGCTTATATGAACATTTTTTAGCATTGGGGTAAAACTAGAATTTAGAACTCAATTATTACCTTTATATTAACATTGCTCATTGATAGGGTACATCTTTTCAAATTAATAAAAAACATAATTTTTTGATGAATAAAACTTTAATCAATTGCTAATACATTAGTCACCTATAGATAGATTAGTAAAAGAAATAACTAGAATTTAGAACTCAATAATTACGTTTATATTAACATTGTTCATTGATAGGGTACATCTTTTCAAATTAATAAAAAACATAATTTTTTGATGAATAAAACTTAAGTCAATTGCAAATACTTTTATTCACTCTAAATAAACTAGGTTATCAGAAAACTAGAGTTTAAAGCCCAATAATTGCGCATATATAAAAATTTTTTAGTGTTAGGGTACAGCATTTCAAATTAATAAAAAACATAATTTGTTGATGAATACAATTTTAGTCAATTACAAATACACTTATCAACTAAAATGAAACTAGGTTTTCAGAAAACTAGAGTATAAAACCCAATAATTTCGCTTATATGAACATTTTTTAGCGTTGGGGTAAAACTAGAATTTAGAACTCAATTATTACCTTTATATTAACATTGTTCATTGATAGGGTACATCTTTTCAAATTAATAAAAAACATAATTTTTTGATGAATAAAACTTTAATCAATAGCAAATACTTTTATTCACTATTAATAAACTAGTTTATCAGAAAACTAGAGTTTAAAGCCCAATAATTACGCAAATATGAACATTTTTTAGCGTTGGTCTAAAACTAGAATTTAGAACTCAATTATTACGTTTATATTAACATTGTTCATTGATAGGGTACATCTTTTCAAATTAATAAAAACATAATTTGTTGACGAAAAAAATTTTAGTCAATTGCAAATACACTTATCCACTATAAATAAACTAGGTTTTCAGAAAACTAGAGTTTAAAACCCAATAATTACGCTTATATGAAAATTTCTTAGCGTTGGGGTACATCTTTTCAAATAAATAAAAAACATAATTTTTTGATGAATAAAACTTTAATCAATTGCAAATACTTTTATTCACTATTAATAAACTAGTTTATCAGAAAACTAGAGTTTAAAGCCCAATTATTGCGCATATATGAACATTTTTTAGTGTTAGGGTACAGCATTTCAAATTAATAAAAAACATAATTTGTTGATGAATAAAATTTTAGTCAATTGCAAATACACTTATCCACTATAAATAAACGAGGTTTTCAGAAAACTAGAGTTTAAAACCCAATAATTACGCTTATATGAAAATTTCTTAGCGTTGGGGTACATCTTTTCAAATTAATAAAAAACATATTTTTTTGATGAATAAAACTTTAGTCAATTGCTAATACATTAGTCACCTATAGATAGATTAGTAGAAGGAATAACTATAATTTAGAACTCAATAATTACGTTTATATTAACATTGTTCATTGATAGGGTACATCTTTTCAAATTAATAAAAAACATAATTTTCTGATGAATAAAACTTAAGTCAATTGCAAATACTTTTATTCACTATAAATAAACTAGGTTATCAGAAAACTAGAGTTTAAACCCAATAAATACCCTTATATGAAAATTTCTTAGAGTTGGGGTACATCTTTTCAAATAAATAAAAAACATAATTTGTTGATGAATACAATTTTGGTCAATTGCAAATACACTTATCAACTAAAATGAAACTAGGTTTTCAGAAAGCTAGAGTATAAAACCCAATATTTACGCTTATATGAACATTTTTTAGCGTTGGGGTAAAACTAGAATTTAGAACTCAATTATTACCTTTATATTAACATTGTTCATTGATAGGGTACATCTTTTCAAATTAATAAAAAATATAATTTGTTGATGAATAAGACTTAAGTCAATTGCTAATACATTAGTCACCTATAGATAGATTAGTAGAAGGAATACTATAATTTAGAACTCAATTATTACGTTTATATTAACATTGTTCATTGATAGGGTACATATTTTCTAATTAATAAAAAACATAACTTTTTGATGAATAAAACTTAAGTCAATTGCAAATACTTTTATTCACTCTAAATAAACTAGGTTATCAGAAAACTAGAGTTTAAAGCCCAATAATTGCGTATATATGAAAATTTTTTAGTGTTAGGGTACATTTTTTCAAATTTATAAAAAACATCATTTTTTGATGAATAAAACTGAAGTCAATTGCAAATACTTTTATTCACTCTAAATAAAATAGGTTTTCAGAAAGCTAGAGTATAAAACCCAATAATTACGCATATATGAACATTTTTTAGTGTTGGTCTAAAACTAGAATTTAGAACTCAATTATTACCTTTATATTAACATTGTTCATTGATAGGGTACATCTTTTCAAATTAATAAAAAACATAATTTTTTGATGAATAAAACTTTAATCAATTGCAAATACACTTATCCACTATAAATAAACGAGGTTTTCAGAAAACTAGAGTTTAAAACCCAATAATTACGCTTATATGAAAATTTCTTAGCGTTGGGGTACATCTTTTCAAATTAATAAAAAACATAATTTTTTGATGAATAAAACTCAAGTCAATTGCAAATACTTTTATTCACTATAAATAAACTAGTTTATCAGAAAACTAGAGTTTAAAGCCCAATAATTGCGCATATATGAACATTTTTTAGTGTTAGGGTACATCTTTTCAAATTAATAAAAAAAATATTTTTTTGATGAATAAAACTTAAGTCAATTGCAAATACTTTTATTCACTATAAATAAACTAGGTTTTCAGAAAGCTAGAGTATAAAACCCAATAATTACGCTTATATGAACATTTTTTAGCGTTGGGGTAAAACTAGAATTTAGAACTCAATTATTACGTTTATATTAACATTGTTCATTGATAGGGTACATCTTTTCAAATTAATAAAAACATAATTTGTTGACGAATAAAATTTTAATCAATTGCAAATACTTTTATTCACTATAAATAAACTAGGTTATCAGAAAACTAGAGTTTAAACCCAATAAATACCCTTATATGAAAATTTCTTAGAGTTGGGGTACATCTTTTCAAATAAATAAAAAACATAATTTGTTGATGAATACAATTTTGGTCAATTGCAAATACACTTATCAACTAAAATGAAACTAGGTTTTCAGAAAGCTAGAGTATAAAACCCAATATTTACGCTTATATGAACATTTTTTAGCGTTGGGGTAAAACTAGAATTTAGAACTCAATTATTACCTTTATATTAACATTGTTCATTGATAGGGTACATCTTTTCAAATTAATAAAAAATATAATTTGTTGATGAATAAGACTTAAGTCAATTGCTAATACATTAGTCACCTATAGATAGATTAGTAGAAGGAATACTATAATTTAGAACTCAATTATTACGTTTATATTAACATTGTTCATTGATAGGGTACATATTTTCTAATTAATAAAAAACATAACTTTTTGATGAATAAAACTTAAGTCAATTGCAAATACTTTTATTCACTCTAAATAAACTAGGTTATCAGAAAACTAGAGTTTAAAGCCCAATAATTGCGTATATATGAAAATTTTTTAGTGTTAGGGTACATTTTTTCAAATTTATAAAAAACATAATTTTTTGATGAATAAAACTGAAGTCAATTGCAAATACTTTTATTCACTCTAAATAAAATAGGTTTTCAGAAAGCTAGAGTATAAAACCCAATAATTACGCATATATGAACATTTTTTAGTGTTGGTCTAAAACTAGAATTTAGAACTCAATTATTACCTTTATATTAACATTGTTCATTGATAGGGTACATCTTTTCAAATTAATAAAAAACATAATTTTTTGATGAATAAAACTTTAATCAATTGCAAATACACTTATCCACTATAAATAAACGAGGTTTTCAGAAAACTAGAGTTTAAAACCCAATAATTACGCTTATATGAAAATTTCTTAGCGTTGGGGTACATCTTTTCAAATTAATAAAAAACATAATTTTTTGATGAATAAAACTCAAGTCAATTGCAAATACTTTTATTCACTATAAATCAACTAGTTTATCAGAAAACTAGAGTTTAAAGCCCAATAATTGCGCATATATGAACATTTTTTAGTGTTAGGGTACATCTTTTCAAATTAATAAAAAAAATATTTTTTTGATGAATAAAACTTAAGTCAATTGCAAATACTTTTATTCACTATAAATAAACTAGGTTTTCAGAAAGCTAGAGTATAAAACCCAATAATTACGCTTATATGAACATTTTTTAGCGTTGGGGTAAAACTAGAATTTAGAACTCAATTATTACGTTTATATTAACATTGTTCATTGATAGGGTACATCTTTTCAAATTAATAAAAACATAATTTGTTGACGAATAAAATTTTAATCAATTGCAAATACTTTTATTCACTATTAATAAACTAGTTTATCAGAAAACTAGAGTTTAAAGCCCAATTATTGCGCATATATGAACTTTTTTTGAGTGTTAGGGTACAGCATTTCAAATTAATAAAAAACATAATTTGTTGATGAATAAAATTTTAGTCAATAGCAAATACACTTATCCACTATAAATAAACGAGGTTTTCAGAAAACTAGAGTTTAAAACCCAATAATTACGCTTATATGAAAATTTCTTAGCGTTGGGGGTACATCTTTTCAAATTAATAAAAAACATAATTTTTTGATGAATAAAACTCAAGTCAATTGCAAATACTTTTATTCACTATAAATAAACTAGGTTATCAGAAAACTAGAGTATAAAACCCAATAATTACGCTAATATGAACATTTTTTAGCGTTGGTCTAAAACTAGAATTTAGAACTCAATTATTACGTTTATATTAACATTGTTCATTGATAGGGTACATCTTTTCAAATTAATAAAAACATAATATGGTGACGAATAAAATTTTAGTCAATTGCAAATACACTTATCCACTATAAATAAACTAGGTTTTCAGAAAACTAGAGTTTAAAACCCAATAATTACGCTTATATGAAAATTTCTTAGCGTTGGGGTACATCTTTTCAAATTAATAAAAAACATATTTTTTTGATGAATAAAACTTTAGTCAATTGCTAATACATTAGTCACCTATAGATAGATTAGTAGAAGGAATAACTATAATTTAGAACTCAATAATTACGTTTATATTAACATTGTACATTGATAGGGTACATCTTTTCAAATTAATAAAAAACATAATTTTCTGATGAATAAAACTTAAGTCAATTGCAAATACTTTTATTCACTATAAATAAACTAGGTTATCAGAAAACTAGAGTTTAAACCCAATAAATACCCTTATATGAAAATTTCTTAGCGTTGGGGTACATCTTTTCAAATAAATAAAAAACATAATTTGTTGATGAATACAATTTTGGTCAATTGCAAATACACTCATCAACTAAAATGAAACTAGGTTTTCAGAAAGCTAGAGTATAAAACCCAATAATTACGCTTATATGAACATTTTTTAGCGTTGGGGTAAAACTAGAATTTAGAACTCAATTAAGTATAAAACCCAATAATTACGCTTATATGAACATTTTTTAGCGTTGGGGTAAAACTAGAATTTAGAACTCAATTATTACGTTTATATTAACATTGTTCATTGATAGGGTACATCTTTTCAAATTAATAAAAACATAATTTGTTGACGAATAAAATTTTAATCAATTGCAAATACTTTTATTCACTATAAATAAACTAGGTTATCAGAAAACTAGAGTTTAAACCCAATAAATACCCTTATATGAAAATTTCTTAGAGTTGGGGTACATCTTTTCAAATAAATAAAAAACATAATTTGTTGATGAATACAATTTTGGTCAATTGCAAATACACTTATCAACTAAAATGAAACTAGGTTTTCAGAAAGCTAGAGTATAAAACCCAATAATTACGCTTATATGAACATTTTTTAGCGTTGGGGTAAAACTAGAATTTAGAACTCAATTATTACCTTTATATTAACATTGTTCATTGATAGGGTACATCTTTTCAAATTAATAAAAAATATAATTTGTTGATGAATAAGACTTAAGTCAATTGCTAATACATTAGTCACCTATAGATAGATTAGTAGAAGGAATACTATAATTTAGAACTCAATTATTACGTTTATATTAACATTGTTCATTGATAGGGTACATATTTTCTAATTAATAAAAAACATAACTTTTTGATGAATAAAACTTAAGTCAATTGCAAATACTTTTATTCACTCTAAATAAACTAGGTTATCAGAAAACTAGAGTTTAAAGCCCAATAATTGCGTATATATGAAAATTTTTTAGTGTTAGGGTACATTTTTTCAAATTTATAAAAAACATAATTTTTTGATGAATAAAACTGAAGTCAATTGCAAATACTTTTATTCACTCTAAATAAAATAGGTTTTCAGAAAGCTAGAGTATAAAACCCAATAATTACGCATATATGAACATTTTTTAGTGTTGGTCTAAAACTAGAATTTAGAACTCAATTATTACCTTTATATTAACATTGTTCATTGATAGGGTACATCTTTTCAAATTAATAAAAAACATAATTTTTTGATGAATAAAACTTTAATCAATTGCAAATACACTTATCCACTATAAATAAACGAGGTTTTCAGAAAACTAGAGTTTAAAACCCAATAATTACGCTTATATGAAAATTTCTTAGCGTTGGGGTACATCTTTTCAAATTAATAAAAAACATAATTTTTTGATGAATAAAACTCAAGTCAATTGCAAATACTTTTATTCACTATAAATCAACTAGTTTATCAGAAAACTAGAGTTTAAAGCCCAATAATTGCGCATATATGAACATTTTTTAGTGTTAGGGTACATCTTTTCAAATTAATAAAAAAAAATATTTTTTTGATGAATAAAACTTAAGTCAATTGCAAATACTTTTATTCACTATAAATAAACTAGGTTTTCAGAAAGCTAGAGTATAAAACCCAATAATTACGCTTATATGAACATTTTTTAGCGTTGGGGTAAAACTAGAATTTAGAACTCAATTATTACGTTTATATTAACATTGTTCATTGATAGGGTACATCTTTTCAAATTAATAAAAACATAATTTGTTGACGAATAAAATTTTAATCAATTGCAAATACTTTTATTCACTATTAATAAACTAGTTTATCAGAAAACTAGAGTTTAAAGCCCAATTATTGCGCATATATGAACTTTTTTTGAGTGTTAGGGTACAGCATTTCAAATTAATAAAAAACATAATTTGTTGATGAATAAAATTTTAGTCAATAGCAAATACACTTATCCACTATAAATAAACGAGGTTTTCAGAAAACTAGAGTTTAAAACCCAATAATTACGCTTATATGAAAATTTCTTAGCGTTGGGGTACATCTTTTCAAATTAATAAAAAACATAATTTTTTGATGAATAAAACTCAAGTCAATTGCAAATACTTTTATTCACTATAAATAAACTAGGTTATCAGAAAACTAGAGTATAAAACCCAATAATTACGCTAATATGAACATTTTTTAGCGTTGGTCTAAAACTAGAATTTAGAACTCAATTATTACGTTTATATTAACATTGTTCATTGATAGGGTACATCTTTTCAAATTAATAAAAACATAATATGGTGACGAATAAAATTTTAGTCAATTGCAAATACACTTATCCACTATAAATAAACTAGGTTTTCAGAAAACTAGAGTTTAAAACCCAATAATTACGCTTATATGAAAATTTCTTAGCGTTGGGGTACATCTTTTCAAATTAATAAAAAACATATTTTTTTGATGAATAAAACTTTAGTCAATTGCTAATACATTAGTCACCTATAGATAGATTAGTAGAAGGAATAACTATAATTTAGAACTCAATAATTACGTTTATATTAACATTGTACATTGATAGGGTACATCTTTTCAAATTAATAAAAAACATAATTTTCTGATGAATAAAACTTAAGTCAATTGCAAATACTTTTATTCACTATAAATAAACTAGGTTATCAGAAAACTAGAGTTTAAACCCAATAAATACCCTTATATGAAAATTTCTTAGCGTTGGGGTACATCTTTTCAAATAAATAAAAAACATAATTTGTTGATGAATACAATTTTGGTCAATTGCAAATACACTCATCAACTAAAATGAAACTAGGTTTTCAGAAAGCTAGAGTATAAAACCCAATAATTACGCTTATATGAACATTTTTTAGCGTTGGGGTAAAACTAGAATTTAGAACTCAATTAAGTATAAAACCCAATAATTACGCTTATATGAACATTTTTTAGCGTTGGGGTAAAACTAGAATTTAGAACTCAATTATTACGTTTATATTAACATTGTTCATTGATAGGGTACATCTTTTCAAATTAATAAAAACATAATTTGTTGACGAATAAAATTTTAATCAATTGCAAATACTTTTATTCACTATAAATAAACTAGGTTATCAGAAAACTAGAGTTTAAACCCAATAAATACCCTTATATGAAAATTTCTTAGAGTTGGGGTACATCTTTTCAAATAAATAAAAAACATAATTTGTTGATGAATACAATTTTGGTCAATTGCAAATACACTTATCAACTAAAATGAAACTAGGTTTTCAGAAAGCTAGAGTATAAAACCCAATAATTACGCTTATATGAACATTTTTTAGCGTTGGGGTAAAACTAGAATTTAGAACTCAATTATTACCTTTATATTAACATTGTTCATTGATAGGGTACATCTTTTCAAATTAATAAAAAATATAATTTGTTGATGAATAAGACTTAAGTCAATTGCTAATACATTAGTCACCTATAGATAGATTAGTAGAAGGAATACTATAATTTAGAACTCAATTATTACGTTTATATTAACATTGTTCATTGATAGGGTACATATTTTCTAATTAATAAAAAACATAACTTTTTGATGAATAAAACTTAAGTCAATTGCAAATACTTTTATTCACTCTAAATAAACTAGGTTATCAGAAAACTAGAGTTTAAAGCCCAATAATTGCGTATATATGAAAATTTTTTAGTGTTAGGGTACATTTTTTCAAATTTATAAAAAACATAATTTTTTGATGAATAAAACTGAAGTCAATTGCAAATACTTTTATTCACTCTAAATAAAATAGGTTTTCAGAAAGCTAGAGTATAAAACCCAATAATTACGCATATATGAACATTTTTTAGTGTTGGTCTAAAACTAGAATTTAGAACTCAATTATTACCTTTATATTAACATTGTTCATTGATAGGGTACATCTTTTCAAATTAATAAAAAACATAATTTTTTGATGAATAAAACTTTAATCAATTGCAAATACACTTATCCACTATAAATAAACGAGGTTTTCAGAAAACTAGAGTTTAAAACCCAATAATTACGCTTATATGAAAATTTCTTAGCGTTGGGGTACATCTTTTCAAATTAATAAAAAAACATAATTTTTTGATGAATAAAACTCAAGTCAATTGCAAATACTTTTATTCACTATAAATAAACTAGGTTATCAGAAAACTAGAGTATAAAACCCAATAATTACGCTAATATGAACATTTTTTAGCGTTGGTCTAAAACTAGAATTTAGAACTCAATTATTACGTTTATATTAACATTGTTCATTGATAGGGTACATCTTTTCAAATTAATAAAAACATAATATGGTGACGAATAAAATTTTAGTCAATTGCAAATACACTTATCCACTATAAATAAACTAGGTTTTCAGAAAACTAGAGTTTAAAACCCAATAATTACGCTTATATGAAAATTTCTTAGCGTTGGGGTACATCTTTTCAAATTAATAAAAAACATATTTTTTTGATGAATAAAACTTTAGTCAATTGCTAATACATTAGTCACCTATAGATAGATTAGTAGGAGGAATAACTATAATTTAGAACTCAATAATTACGTTTATATTAACATTGTACATTGATAGGGTACATCTTTTCAAATTAATAAAAAACATAATTTTCTGATGAATAAAACTTAAGTCAATTGCAAATACTTTTATTCACTATAAATAAACTAGGTTATCAGAAAACTAGAGTTTAAACCCAATAAATACCCTTATATGAAAATTTCTTAGCGTTGGGGTACATCTTTTCAAATAAATAAAAAACATAATTTGTTGATGAATACAATTTTGGTCAATTGCAAATACACTCATCAACTAAAATGAAACTAGGTTTTCAGAAAGCTAGAGTATAAAACCCAATAATTACGCTTATATGAACATTTTTTAGCGTTGGGGGTAAAACTAGAATTTAGAACTCAATTAAGTATAAAACCCAATAATTACGCTTATATGAACATTTTTTAGCGTTGGGGTAAAACTAGAATTTAGAACTCAATTAATACCTTTATATTAACATTGTTCATTGATAGGGTACATCTTTTCAAATTAATAAAAAACATAATTTTTTGATGAATAAAACTTTAATCAATAGCAAATACTTTTATTCACTATTAATAAACTAGTTTATCAGAAAACTAGAGTTTAAAGCCCAATAATTACGCTAATATGAACATTTTTTAGCGTTGGTCTAAAACTAGAATTTAGAACTCAATTATTACGTTTATATTAACATTGTTCATACATAGGGTACATCTTTTCAAATTAATAAAAACATAATTTGTTGACGAATAAAATTTTAGTCAATTGCAAATACACTTATCCACTATAAATAAACTAGGTTTTCAGAAAACTAGAGTTTAAAACCCAATAATTACGCTTATATGAAAATTTCTTAGCGTTGGGGTACATCTTTTCAAATTAATAAAAAACATATTTTTTTGATGAATAAAACTTTAGTCAATTGCTAATACATTAGTCACCTATAGATAGATTAGTAGAAGGAATAACTATAATTTAGAACTCAATAATTACGTTTATATTAACATTGTTCATTGATAGGGTACATCTTTTCAAATTAATAAGAAACATAATTTTCTGATGAATAAAACTTAAGTCAATTGCAAATACTTTTATTCACTATAAATAAACTAGGTTATCAGAAAACTAGAGTTTAAACCCAATAAATACCCTTATATGAAAATTTCTTAGCGTTGGGGTACATCTTTTCAAATAAATAAAAAACATAATTTGTTGATGAATACAATTTTGGTCAATTGCAAATACACTTATCAACTAAAATGAAACTAGGTTTTCAGAAAGCTAGAGTATAAAACCCAATAATTACGCTTATATGAACATTTTTTAGCGTTGGGGTAAAACTAGAATTTAGAACTCAATTATTACCTTTATATTAACATTGTTCATTGATAGGGTACATCTTTTCAAATTAATAAAAAACATAATTTTTTGATGAATAAAACTTTAATCAATTGCAAATACACTTATCCACTATAAATAAACGAGGTTTTCAGAAAACTAGAGTTTAAAACCCAATAATTACGCTTATATGAAAATTTCTTAGCGTTGGGGTACATCTTTTCAAATTAATAAAAAACATAATTTGTTGATGAATAAGACTTAAGTCAATTGCTAATACATTAGTCACCTATAGATAGATTAGTAGAAGGAATACTATAATTTAGAACTCAATTATTACGTTTATATTAACATTGTTCATTGATAGGGTACATCTTTTCTAATTAATAAAAAACATAACTTTTTGATGAATAAAACTTAAGTCAATTGCAAATACTTTTATTCACTCTAAATAAACTAGGTTATCAGAAAACTAGAGTTTAAAGCCCAATAATTGCGTATATATGAAAATTTTTTAGTGTTAGGGTACATTTTTTCAAATTTATAAAAAACATAATTTTTTGATGAATAAAACTGAAGGCAATTGCAAATACTTTTATTCACTCCAAATAAAATAGGTTATCAGAAAACTAGAGTTGAAAGCCCAATAATTGCGCATATATGAACATTTTTTAGTGTTGGGGTACATCTTTTCAAATTAATAAAAAACATAATTTGTTGATGAATAAAACTTTTGTCAATTGCTAATACATTAGTCACCTATAGATAGATAAGTAGAAGGAATAACTATAATTTAGAACTCAATAATTACGTTTATATTAACATTGTTCATTGATAGGGTACATCTTTTCAAATTAATAAGAAACATAATTTTCTGATGAATAAAACTTAAGTCAATTGCAAATACTTTTATTCACTATAAATAAACTAGGTTATCAGAAAACTAGAGTTTAAACCCAATAAATACCCTTATATGAAAATTTCTTAGCGTTGGGGTACATCTTTTCAAATAAATAAAAAACATAATTTGTTGATGAATACAATTTTGGTCAATTGCAAATACACTTATCAACTAAAATGAAACTAGGTTTTCAGAAAGCTAGAGTATAAAACCCAATAATTACGCTTATATGAACATTTTTTAGCGTTGGGGTAAAACTAGAATTTAGAACTCAATTATTACCTTTATATTAACATTGTTCATTGATAGGGTACATCTTTTCAAATTAATAAAAAACATAATTTTTTGATGAATAAAACTTTAATCAATTGCAAATACTTTTATTCACTATTAATAAACTAGTTTATCAGAAAACTAGAGTTTAAAGCCCAATTATTGCGCATATATGAACATTTTTTAGTGTTAGGGTACAGCATTTCAAATTAATAAAAAACATAATTTGTTGATGAATAAAATTTTAGTCAATTGCAAATACACTTATCCACTATAAATAAACGAGGTTTTCAGAAAACTAGAGTTTAAAACCCAATAATTACGCTTATATGAAAATTTCTTAGCGTTGGGGTACATCTTTTCAAATTAATAAAAAACATAATTTGTTGATGAATAAGACTTAAGTCAATTGCTAATACATTAGTCACCTATAGATAGATTAGTAGAAGGAATACTATAATTTAGAACTCAATTATTACGTTTATATTAACATTGTTCATTGATAGGGTACATCTTTTCTAATTAATAAAAAACATAACTTTTTGATGAATAAAACTTAAGTCAATTGCAAATACTTTTATTCACTCTAAATAAACTAGGTTATCAGAAAACTAGAGTTTAAAGCCCAATAATTGCGTATATATGAAAATTTTTTAGTGTTAGGGTACATTTTTTCAAATTTATAAAAAACATAATTTTTTGATGAATACAATTTTGGTCAATTGCAAATACACTCATCAACTAAAATGAAACTAGGTTTTCAGAAAGCTAGAGTATAAAACCCAATAATTACGCTTATATGAACATTTTTTAGCGTTGGGGTAAAACTAGAATTTAGAACTCAATTATTACCTTTATATTAACATTGTTCATTGATAGGGTACATCTTTTCAAATTAATAAAAAACATAATTTTTTGATGAATAAAACTTTAATCAATTGCAAATACTTTTATTCACTATTAATAAACTAGTTTATCAGAAAACTAGAGTTTAAAGCCCAATTATTGCGCATATATGAACATTTTTTAGTGTTAGGGTACAGCATTTCAAATTAATAAAAAACATAATTTGTTGATGAATAAAATTTTAGTCAATTGCAAATACACTTATCCACTATAAATAAACGAGGTTTTCAGAAAACTAGAGTTTAAAACCCAATAATTACGCTTATATGAAAATTTCTTAGCGTTGGGGTACATCTTTTCAAATTAATAAAAAACATAATTTGTTGATGAATAAGACTTAAGTCAATTGCTAATACATTAGTCACCTATAGATAGATAAGTAGAAGGAATAACTATAATTTAGAACTCAATAATTACGTTTATATTAACATTGTTCATTGATAGGGTACATCTTTTCAAATTAATAAAAAACATAATTTTCTGATGAATAAAACTTAAGTCAATTGCAAATACTTTTATTCACTATAAATAAACTAGGTTATCAGAAAACTAGAGTTTAAACCCATTAAATACCCTTATATGAAAATTTCTTAGCGTTGGGGTACATCATTTCAAATAAATAAAAAACATAATTTGTTGATGAATACAATTTTGGTCAATTGCAAATACACTTATCAACTAAAATGAAACTAGGTTTTCAGAAAGCTAGAGTATAAAACCCAATAATTACGCTTATATTAACATTGTTCATTGATAGGGTACATCTTTTCAAATTAATAAGAAACATAATTTTCTGATGAATAAAACTTAAGTCAATTGCAAATACTTTTATTCACTATAAATAAACTAGGTTATCAGAAAACTAGAGTTTAAACCCAATAAATACCCTTATATGAAAATTTCTTAGCGTTGGGGTACATCTTTTCAAATAAATAAAAAACATAATTTGTTGATGAATACAATTTTGGTCAATTGCAAATACACTTATCAACTAAAATGAAACTAGGTTTTCAGAAAGCTAGAGTATAAAACCCAATAATTACGCTTATATGAACATTTTTTAGCGTTGGGGTAAAACTAGAATTTAGAACTCAATTATTACCTTTATATTAACATTGTTCATTGATAGGGTACATCTTTTCAAATTAATAAAAAACATAATTTTTTGATGAATAAAACTTTAATCAATTGCAAATACTTTTATTCACTATTAATAAACTAGTTTATCAGAAAACTAGAGTTTAAAGCCCAATTATTGCGCATATATGAACATTTTTTAGTGTTAGGGTACAGCATTTCAAATTAATAAAAAACATAACTTTTTGATGAATAAAACTTAAGTCAATTGCAAATACTTTTATTCACTCTAAATAAACTAGGTTATCAGAAAACTAGAGTTTAAAGCCCAATAATTGCGTATATATGAAAATTTTTTAGTGTTAGGGTACATTTTTTCAAATTTATAAAAAACATAATTTTTTGATGAATAAAACTGAAGGCAATTGCAAATACTTTTATTCACTCTAAATAAAATAGGTTATCAGAAAACTAGAGTTGAAAGCCCAATAATTGCGCATATATGAACATTTTTTAGTGTTGGGGTACATCTTTTCAAATTAATAAAAAACATAATTTGTTGATGAATAAAACTTTTGTCAATTGCTAATACATTAGTCACCTATAGATAGATAAGTAGAAGGAATAACTATAATTTAGAACTCAATAATTACGTTTATATTAACATTGTTCATTGATAGGGTACATCTTTTCAAATTAATAAAAAACATAATTTTCTGATGAATAAAACTTAAGTCAATTGCAAATACTTTTATTCACTATAAATAAACTAGGTTATCAGAAAACTAGAGTTTAAACCCATTAAATACCCTTATATGAAAATTTCTTAGCGTTGGGGTACATCATTTCAAATAAATAAAAAACATAATTTGTTGATGAATACAATTTTGGTCAATTGCAAATACACTTATCAACTAATATGAAACTAGGTTTTCAGAAAGCTAGAGTATAAAACCCAATAATTACGCTTATATGAACATTTTTTAGCGTTGGGGTAAAACTAGAATTTAGAACTCAATTATAACCTTTAAACTAACATTGTTCATTGATAGGGTACATCTTTTCAAATTAATAAAAAACATAATTTTTTGATGAATAAAACTTTAATCAATTGCAAATACTTTTATTCACTATTAATAAACTAGTTTATCAGAAAACTAGAGTTTAAAGCCCAATTATTGCGCATATATGAACTTTTTTTGAGTGTTAGGGTACAGCATTTCAAATTAATAAAAAACATAATTTGTTGATGAATAAAATTTTAGTCAATTGCAAATACACTTATCCACTATAAATAAACGAGGTTTTCAGAAAACTAGAGTTTAAAACCCAATAATTACGCTTATATGAAAATTTCTTAGCGTTGGGGTACATCTTTTCAAATTAATAAAAAACATAATTTTTTGATGAATAAAACTCAAGTCAATTGCAAATACTTTTATTCACTATAAATAAACTAGGTTATCAGAAAACTAGAGTATAAAACCCAATAATTACGCTAATATGAACATTTTTTAGCGTTGGTCTAAAACTAGAATTTAGAACTCAATTATTACGTTTATATTAACATTGTTCATTGATAGGGTACATCTTTTCAAATTAATAAAAACATAATTTGTGACGAATAAAATTTTAGTCAATTGCAAATACACTTATCCACTATAAATAAACTAGGTTTTCAGAAAACTAGAGTTTAAAACCCAATAATTACGCTTATATGAAAATTTCTTAGCGTTTGGGTACATCTTTTCAAATTAATTAAAAACATATTTTTTTGATGAATAAAACTTTAGTCAATTGCTAATACATTAGTCACCTATAGATAGATTAGTAGAAGGAATAACTATAATTTAGAACTCAATAATTACGTTTATATTAACATTGTACATTGATAGGGTACATCTTTTCAAATTAATAAAAAACATAATTTTCTGATGAATAAAACTTAAGTCAATTGCAAATACTTTTATTCACTATAAATAAACTAGGTTATCAGAAAACTAGAGTTTAACCCAATAAATACCCCTTATATGAAAATTTCTTAGCGTTGGGGTACATCTTTTCAAATAAATAAAAAACATAATTTGTTGATGAATACAATTTTGGTCAATTGCAAATACACTCATCAACTAAAATGAAACTAGGTTTTCAGAAAGCTAGAGTATAAAACCCAATAATTACGCTTATATGAACATTTTTTAGCGTTGGGGTAAAACTAGAATTTAGAACTCAATTAATACCTTTATATTAACATTGTTCATTGATAGGGTACATCTTTTCAAATTAATAAAAAACATAATTTTTTGATGAATAAAACTTTAATCAATAGCAAATACTTTTATTCACTATTAATAAACTAGTTTATCAGAAAACTAGAGTTTAA